>NC_135308.1:17134620-17436552 GCF_048772815.1 Callospermophilus lateralis | reverse complement strand
TGATGTGGTCATTTTGCTAGAGCAGATCAACGCAGCCTAACATACATGATAGCAGCCACTGATGTACTAAATGCATTAATGTGTTGGGACATATTTTCAAAGAATGAATCTTTTTGTTTTATACCTTTCATCATAATGAAGTACAATTTCTACTAGGTTTCTTTGAATTCTGAAAATAATATATTCCACACTTGGGAATCTCTCTATGATTCAAGTTGTGTGGAATGTTTCCAACTTTCAGTTTCCAACTTTACAGCAGGAAAATTTTGCATTAAGTCCAGGCTGAAATACCAAGGAACCTGATATTTGGGTTATACAGCTTGGTAGAGCCTGTGGTATTATAGTTTTGTAATTATAGGTAGGAATGTGTGTAGCTTATGGGAACCTCAATGCAAAAATTATAAGACAGACTCGTGGATTATGGAAGAAGGCAGTGTCTCTTGCATCAATTTTACATATCTTCTCAAGACAACTGAAATTTTACTGACACTGAAATAAATGGTGAGCCTAATCTATGGGCCATCACTTGACCATATGTCCAGAACTTTCCAGAATGAGCTGGATTCTTTCTCACCACCAACTTCTAAGGCTAAATGGGTCTAGCAGTAGCCCATTGTGATATAGAAGTGGTACATTTCGGGCCAAAGATAGACAAGATTTTAATCCACAAATAAGCTGCATGAATAAGTAGATCAGATTTTAATGTTACCTGCCATGGTTGTAACAGTGACCACCTCTTAACTCATATCTATGACAATGAAGCAGGAGGGGAATAAGTTCTCAGATGACCAGCTGATAAAGGAAAAATGTCTAAGTGTGGTATGATTTAAACACGAACTGATTTGGTTTGTGGGTATCAGACACAAATTTTTAGCACATACACTTCAGTTTCACTTAGAGTTGCCTTTAAAAGATAGTAGTGAGGGAAAAAAATTGAATTTAGAGCAATTATCTGTGTATTTGATCATTCACTTGGTCAGTAAGGAGAAACCAAAGGTTTATACAAAGAGTCAAGGATGGTACTTGAATAGTTGTTTGTTGAAAGCGAATAAAATTTGAAGACTGGACACAAGGACTTCTTCAGGTAGAGTATGTGGATGACCTATGGTAGTAAGCTCGAGAGGCCACGATCTGTGTTTTGTATGCTAACACCTGTTGGATTACAGAGTGTCCATGCTAGATCAAGCACTCACAGTTAAGTAGGCAGAAGGACTCATCCAGTTAACTCCAGCCAGTTGAGTTATTGGTCAAACTATTGACCTAATAAGCATAAGAACAGAGTAACAATAGTGATAGAGATGAAGGTGATCATATATCCAGCAGCATGGGTTCCTACTATTTGATCTAGCTACTGCCACTGCCCAAAGTCCACTTGCCTATAGTGGTAACTGATGCTGAAATACTTGGTCTTCAGAAGAGCAAGCAGCCAGTTTCTGGCAAGTTGACATCACTAATCTTCTTCTACCCCAGTGATCTGAGAGCTGTTGAGAGGTTATATGTAAAGAATTCTTAATAGGGTGTTACATAGAGCAAGTGATGAAATCCAGAGGAGAAAGGGAATCTATCATGTATTCTAGCTATGAGGTCCTTTCCTATCATCAGAGCTTTAGTCATATTTATGAGTTTGGTTCATTGACATGCATGGTATCCCACATAACATCCTATCAAAAAGCTTACTTTACAGCAAAGGATGTATAGCAATGAGCATGACCCAAAGATCTACAGGTTCTATTACATACTAACCCATCCCCAACAGGCCAATATATACAACAAGCAATGATCAACGGGAGGCACAAGCCCAGATATGAAGCATTGAAAGGGTAAAGCACCATCCTCCAGGATGCAGCATACATGCTAAATTAAGGACTATTACATGGTTCTGTGTTTTCAATAGGTAGAATATATGGGTCTGGGAACCAAGTGGTAGAAGGAGGCATTGGCCTGATGACCATTATTTGTACTTCCACCTCTGTAAGGTCGTCTACAGATCTAGGGATCTTAGTTTGAAGAGTGGTAAAAGATTCAGGGATACATGAAATGTTACCAACTTTTATGGGATGGAGAGGAGAATGATCACAATGAACATTAATCTTTGGCTCATCTGATCCCTTTGGCTCTTGTCAAGACACCAATCAGGGGAAAGGAAAATAGCACTCTGATAAAAATAATTAGCCCAGATGATTAGTATTAGCTTATCATTATCAGTATTAGATTATTATTATTATTATTAGTAGTAGTAGTAGTAATAGTAGTAGTAGTTGTGGTGTCATTGTACAGCAGGGACAAGGGGCAATACCTTTGGCACCCTACTGTCCACTCTGGTGCCTTTTGGTGCTCCCTTGCAAAATTTTCATGGTAAATAAACATACTGGTTTAACAGCCATTACTTAAGGAAGGACTGGTGGCCCTAGGTTGACAGACCTTAAGGATGAGAATCTAGATCATGCCCATCAGGTAAGCCACCTGGTCTAACAGCAATACTAGCTGAAGGTAAGTGGGATCTAGAATGGATCGAAGGGGAAGGACATGATCAATATTAGTCTAGAGATCAGCTGCCTAAGTGTGAGTTGTAGATCATCACACAAACCTTGCCCTTCTATGTTACTCCCCCAGAAAAGAAGATCATCAGATTCCTAGAGGAGATAAGTGGCTGAAAGCTAAACAGTACTGGCTACTGTGGTGCACCATCCAGCTCCCATCCCAGCACAGAAGGACTTGCTCTCCCAGCTGCTAGGAATGATACCTGCCAATAGTGTTCAATTCTTTGCCTTCTCTTATCAACTCATTACAATAACACCCCTTCCCTGGGGCAGCCTATATTTTTACCCTGTATTTGTTATGGAGTTGGAGCTAGGGAAGAGGATCTAGAAGCTTGACATTTGTTTAAATTCTGGAAAACTACCCCAGTTTCTAACTTCAGGATCCCTTATTAGGGATGCACCCATCTCTGCAATTCTCTGGAAGTCTCCCTCTGCAAAATCTGCTTTCTTCCCTTCCCATTCCAATAGGAGATTTTTTTAAGGGTACAACATAAGTTTTCATGCAGCTCAGAGTTTGCTTCAGGGAACCGACCTGTGACAGTTGTATATTCCTTCTCTACTACTCTGTTTGCCTTTATTATAATCATAAAATTTCATAACACACTTTTTATTTCCTTCCCTGGTCTCCTCCATTTGCATTTTAAAATAGATCCCATATCAAATAAAGCCATACTGCTGTCATGTTCCATTCCCCCAAAGATAGGTTTAGCACAGTCTCCTCAAAAACTGGTAAAATAAAGCTCACATTTACACATGAAACTGTGAAATCAGGTGATGACTTACATAATAGTAGGTCTTCCACTTTTAGAATCTTGGAAATTGCTTAGTTAGTAACTTTTCATGTCAGTTTTATCACAAGTTGTTATCAGCGACTGATGAAATTAAAATATCCCTCCCTGTTTTCTTTCTTTTCTTTTAATATTTGTAATGTAATTTTCCCTTAGCTATCAATCCGGTATCACATTCTCCCTCACAAAACAAATCTACATTCACACATTGCTTAAATGTTTTTCTATCATTTTATATGTGTTTTCTCTTGAATTCCAGAGTAGCTATAGTTGAAAAAAGACAGGATAATAAAAAGTACTAAACTAATATGAATTGTGTATGAACACACGTAAGTGTTCAAGGCAAACAGAAAATCAACACAATATTTTCTTCCTATTAAAAATAATAAAATATTAAGAAGAAATGAGTTCTTTTACTATTTTTGTGTTTTGACTCTGATAGTACTAGAAAATTATATTTTTAGCAGATACCAAGATACAAGGTAAAATAAACACATTTTCATCATTGCACTATTTTAAAAGCCAATTTTCTCTAAAATTAGATGCAAAAATCTACTTGCTTTGCAAAAGCACAAGATACATGTGACTTAGTTTTTGACCCTTACTTTGTTCTAAGACATCTTCCCACAGGTCAGTTTGAGTTTCTCATTTTAAGCACATTTAAAAACAAGGTAAGCCTGGTGTTCTTATCTCACAAAGTTAAGATAAATGTCTATACCAACAGAAGAACAAATACAAAATAAATAGATCTAAAGATTTTTCAGTATCATTGTATTTGAAGAAGTTACATTGGAGGTGGAACATTTTCTAAGTGAAAAAAAAAAAAAATACATCCTCATTTACCACAGTAGGAAGCTCATTTGAAAAGTGGAAAGTTTATAAATGAAGAAACAAGGGGAGGCACTTAGAAATTTGGAGATGGCCACTAGAAAAAGTTTTTAAAAGAGGCTGAAAATGACTTCTTAGGAGTAAAGGGTGGGAGTTGAGAGATAAGGGCAAGGTGACTCTTCCCATTTGCTATTTACTGCTTTTAAATGTTTGCTTATTTTGCTTTGATTTTTAAAAACTAAATCCATATTTTTATATGAAAAACTCTTAATAGTTTGATATCTGCAGATCATAAAGAAGGAAATTTTCCTATAAAGAACAATTTGTAGAGATGTAAATAAATTACTGTAGATGATCTGTGCATTTGTGTCTTCTTACCATTTTTTTTGTTTCAATAATTGCCATTATCTTACACTTTACCTATCTTCTCTGGATTAAATATAAGTAAGGTACAGAAAATCCCCCCCACCCCCAATGTCTTTAGTTTTAGAGTCAGGTCCAATTTATATGGATAACAAGGCATCTGTGTTCCTGTCTTCTCCCTGGTCTAATGTTTTCTGTATTATAATCATCATGACGGGAGGTGAGGACTTGGAATGTACAGCTCAGAAAATAAATTCTGGATTTGAATTGTAGAATTGATAACCAAAAATATTAATTTATTCCTCTGAGATATTGAGTAGAATATAGTTCTGGCCCTAAACAGTTGTAGTATCTAGCAGGATAGGTATATATGATGGTTAAAATGACAATATTATTGAAAACATTATTAATATCATTCAGTAACAATGTTAGGTGGCATTTCCTAGAAACAAAGTATCTATGGAAGGACACAGTGTTGTCATGGTTGATGAGAATGACGGTGGTGTCGATGAATTAAACAGCTCAGCCATAGGAATATGAGGGATTATGAAAACATGAGTTGTTATATTTCTTTCCTGCACCACCAATAAAGTGGGTAGACTTGATTGGAAGTAGAAATAAAGTGGAGTTTGCAACCTCTTATATTGAAAAGTGTTAGTAGCACAAGTTAAGATTATGTGTGATTTTATATGCTGGGATCATGAGAATGCAAAGTCTCCAGAATTTATTTTCTAAGTTGTAGATTCCAAGTCCTCACCTTCTGACATGAAAGACTATAATACAAGAAACATGAGACCAGGGAGAAGACCAGGAACACAGATGCTTTGTTACCCATATAAATTGGAACTGAATCTAAAACTAATGACGCTGGGGGGAAAAGTCTTCCACAGTAGGAAGCTAATTTGCAATGTTGAAAGTTTATAAATGAAGAAACAGGGGAGGCACTTAGAATTTTGGAGATGGCCACTAGAAAAAGTTTTCAGAAGAGGCTGAAAGTGACTGAAGAGGGTTAGAGGGTGGGAGTCGAGAGGTAAGGGCAAGGTCACTTTGCTATTTAGGATAATGAATGTAGATTTTGCTCTGTGGGGAATGAAGAATTGATAAAAAAAAAATAAGTAAAAGAATCATACTAAAGATTTTTGAAACTCGGTCTTACCAGACCCAAGTCTGGCTGCTCACTGCATGAGAGGTCAATTAAAACAGGAGACAACTTATTGAGGCAAGAAAGATGACTTCCCTGGAAAAAACTGGCTGACTGAAAAGATGGAGGACTCTTGTCCTACGTCCATCCTGCCAGGAAGCTGATTTAGGAGCTAAGGTTTATATAGAGAGGTGATACGTGTCACAGACCAGTGGTGCCTTCTTACAGAGGTGAAGGGTCTGGGTTGACAGCCATATGATACACACAGTCCTATAAATCTGAAAAAAATGTACTGATTGTTTTGTTTACTGATTAGTTTGCCTGCATGCAATTTCTTGCATATAACAAGCTAGAGAGAGTAGCTGCCAGAGCAGAAAACAAGGGGCAGCTGAAGTTAAATATGAATTTCTTGGAGCTCAGTTTCACTGAGCAGGTAAATGAGTTCAGAGGTGAGGCAAGATGCTTAGGTAACTGTCTGAGTTGTATATACACCTCAAGATTTAGAACTACTTTTTTTTTTATGTTCCTTAGGCAGTTCGTTTGCCTTCACAGATCTTCAACTAGTTTATTTATTTGATATAAACCAATTTTTATTTCTTTAATATTCCTTTTGTTTATACTTAATAATACCATATTGCTTTGCTTAAAAATAACCGTCTGCATTTCTTGACACTTTTCTTTCACATTCCTGCCATGATGTTCAGCCTCGCTTCAAGCCCTAAGGAATGAAGCTGGCCTACAATGGACTAGACCTCTGAAATCGTGAGCCCTCAAATAAACTTTCCTCCTCTACAGTTGTTCTGGTCAGATCCTTTAGTCACCGCAGTGAAAAAGCTGACTGAAACTGTATCTGTGTGGGTCTGTCTCGGTGTCCCCTCTTCTGTACCATTGGTCTATGTGTCTGTTTTGATTGCCAGTGCCATGCAGTTCTTGTTACTGTAGCTCTGCAGTATAATTTGAAGTCAGATATTTGATGCCTCCAGCATTGCTGTTTTTTTTTTTTGGCTTAGAATTACTTTGGCTCTTCTGTGTCTTTTATTCTTCCATATGAATTTAGAATGGACTGTTTTTCTAGTTCTTTGCTTTCTAAATAAGTCATTCTTTGATAATTTTGGTTCATAGAAACACTATGAGCTAAAGAAACTATTCTAAGTAAATGGGTAATATAAGTAACTCAATTTACTACAGTGTGGAACATGAGAAAAATTGCTGGAGGTGGAGAATAAATTTATAATCATCTCATTATTAGGTATCTAGATCAAAACGTAACTTCTCTAGGTTTTCACTTAGGCTTTTTTCCCTACCAAATGAGGTGATTGATGTAAATGCTTGGTAATGTCTTAATAGATTTAAAAATAACGTTAAGTGATTTATTACAATTCTGTGGGATCAAAGGTCCATATTTGTAATACTGTTGTTTGTCTTGATTTTTTTTTTCACTAAGCTTCCACTCTTTGTATTGGCATAGCAATTTGGAAGAGAAGTGACTTTAGGAATGGGACATAGTTACATTAACATGGCACCATGTAATACATAGCTCATCTTCTGTATCCATATCAGTGGTATCCTTCGTCACTATGATCATAGGTTCCCTGCCAGCATTTAGGCAAAACTGCTTCTATCAGCTGCTTGACATTGAAAACAGAATTCCTGTGGATGATTTTGCTCCTTCCATTCTTTTTAGACAACAGTGAAATCTAGTGACCGATTTTCAGAAAATAATGCAAGCTACTTATCTCTTTTGTAATGCTTCAAGTGTTGCATGTGTCAGTCAAATTGTGGGAAGTTTTTTTTTTCTTCCATTGGCTTAGTCTTCAATGTCAATTTTATCTGCATCACATTTTCTTATCTGGACTATAAGAAATAGGAACTTAAGCATTTTCTAGTGACAATGGAAAAGCTTTTAGCAACCAGTCAATCACTTTGGCCTTATGATTTGTAGAATTGACTTCCCTGATGATCTCTTCTTTAAATGAAATAAGTGTGCTTTTAAAGCCTATTCAATGCAAACGATGAAGCTCTTTTTGCATTCCACAAACAGGTAAAGTAGGGAGAACAATTTATTCTCTATTTTTCTTTCTCTCTGTCTTTTTAACTTGGGGAAAAAATTAAAAATGCCTGTGTTAGTTCCCAGTTCCAGAAAGTCACCAGTATGCTACCATTTATGGTTAAACAGACCAAGTAAGTGGATATGAGACTTTATTCCAAATAAAATGTCTTTTCTTAGCAACATAAATGACTCCTTGCTGTACAAGGAGGGGGAAAAAAAGAAAAGAAATACATAGATCATGGTGGATGGCAGTTTGAAGAGCAAAACTGAAGTGAGGAATAATACATGAATTATTTAGGGAATCTGAAATCCTAAACAAACAAACAAACAAACAAAAACCCTAGGGAAAAGACTGAAGAACTCCACATTGCTTTGTATCAATACAGCAGAACAGGAATTAATTATCCACTAAACACACGGATGTGATGCTAAAATACAATAAAGTTGATAGATAGTAAACAACATAATCACAAAATCCATCAGAAACAGAGGAAAATAATATGAATAATAACTACCATCTCTTTGAAATCTTCTCTTAATGATATTTAAGAGACACATAACCAACTTAAGAAAAAGAACATATATCACAGTTTGTTTCCTTAATACACTTGCTGGTATGTTGCATAATTAGTATTTATCTGACTTTCTTCCTCTGTTTTATATTGGGTTATTTATGCTTGGCATTTAATAAATACTAAAGAAATATATATTAAATAAGTGCCTTAACTAAGTGAATAATTAAGGAAAATAAATGTGCTATATCATTGACAAAGTTTTATTTTTCTCAGTTGTCAATGATTTCAAAGGAATCTAATTTTTTTCTCACTAGAAAACTCTAGGAGAGTTTAACTCAGTGCCTGCATGTTGAAAAACTAGGTTATTGCCTGGAAGGCATTTGGCCACTGAAGAACTTTTTGTCAGAATGTCTAAAGCATAAATCAGTAAGAAATACCCCCTAGTATCTACAAATTATTTTCAGATGCCTTGGAGAGAAGTATCTTTTTCTGGTCTTCTTTCCTGGAATGGAGCGAAAGCATAAGAGGAAAACCTGTATTGTAAGACCCTCTGCCCTATGTAGAGCTTGGAAGCAATTTTAGAAGCAGCATCTTACAGGTTGTTAGGGCAGAACCAAGATCAACATTCCAAAAAGCATTTCTAATCCAAATGAGGCAATGTTTTTAAAAACATAGTCAAACATGAAGCCATAGAGCTTGGGAACCAAAGCAAAATGTGCTTACAAAGACGCAAAAGGAAGGCAAGCTTAGAGACATTGCCTGAGAAGATCTCAGGAGAAGTGTTTCCTGGGATGTCATTGGCCTCTAGAATTTTATGGAAAGAAAGGACCATGGCTGAGTGGGCATCTCTGAACTTAGCATCAATTTCGATTAAAGTATTAGAGTAGTGCAAATACAGATTGTTATTCTCCATCTGGGTGGGTTAGTCAGCTTTTTATCACTATGAATAAAATACCCAACAAGAGGGGCAAGGGGGAGGGGGAAGAAAGGGAGAGAATTGAACAACAGCAGAGGAGGTAGAGAGGGAAGATGGGAGGGGAGGGGAGGGGAGGGGAGGGGGGATAGTAGGGGATAGGAATGGTAGCAGAATACAACAGTCACTGATATGCCATTATGTAAAAATGTGAGTGTGTAACCGATGTGATTCTGCAATTTGTATTTGGGGTAAAAATGGGAGCTCATAACCCAATTGAGTCAAATGTGTGAAAGATGATATATCATGAGCTCTGTAATGTTTTGAACAATCAATAAAAAAAAAAAAAAAGAAAAGAAAAAAAATACCCAACAAGAACAACTTAGAGGAGGAAAGTTCATTTTGGAGTTTCAGTCCATGGTCAACTGATTCCATTGCTCTGGGTTCAAGATAAAGTAAACCACGATGGTGGGAAGGCCTGGTAGAGGAATGCTGCTCAGCTCATGGCTTCCAAGAACTGATGGGAGGGAAGCCTGCCAGGGACAAAAATATAATCCCTATGTGTCATCCTCGGTGACCTACTTCCATCAGTCTTGCCCCACTTGCCTACAGCTAGCACCTAGTACAGTAGTTCTGTAAGTTACTGATCTATCAAATAAAGCAATTTGCTGACTGTACCAGAGCTTTCATAATTGAATCATCTCACTTCTGAATATTTTTGCATTATCTTAGAAGAACTTTTGGGGGCACCGCCTATCCAAACCATAATAAGGGGTGTGTGTGTATGTGTGTGTGTGTGTGTGTGTGTGAGCATGCATGTGTATATGCTTGTATGTGTGTTTCACAAAGTCTACATATGAGACCTACTCTTCCTAGTGATGTCAATGACTGAAACTATTTGCCCATTATACTCCTATGATTATCCTTTTAATTTCATCCTTTAAAGTCAAACATGACATAAATCAACACTTCAGAGTTGAACAAATAAGCACTCTGCCTTCTCACAAAGGTCCCACAGTTCTGATTTTTTTTTTTTTATCTTGAGCAATTACTTGGTTAAACAATGGCAAGGTTATATACTGAGATGCATGAGAAATATAATTCTCTACATGTTTTCCAAAACTAAATGTCTCCTCTGAGCTTCCCTTCTATCTGATGGAAGCTTAGGGGTAAACAATAATTGTTTCACGTTAAACTCATTTAATTTGGGGTATGTCCCTCAGGCTCTCTCCAGAGAACCACTGGAGTTCTAGGCACTGGGAGTTTAAGTGGTATGGTAGCCTTAGTGAAGTGACTGGTCATTATTTAATAACTGTCCATTCTGGCCTCGCCTGAAATAGACAATATCATCAGACATAGTCAGTGTCCAAACTGTTAATTGATTAGACATTCCTTGTTCTCTGCTATATTTGGCTGTGTGTCCCATGTTAATTCCCACTACTGAAACTCTTTCTTTGCAACCTGAGACACCCTTTTCGTTCTACTTCTATTCAATTTCTCAGTAGCATCTGGACTTTCTTCAGGAGCACAGGAAGATCCAGCTCCAGCCTTATTTCCACTGGGTCCTGCAAGGTGGTGAGCTCCAGTGGGGCTTCTCATTCCTAGTGTTCCAGACCCCCACCCACATCCCCCCAAATGGCTATTGATCACCGCTTTAGGAAACTGAAGAATCAAAATAGACCTTCCTTTCTCTCTCCTCCTTTATAGCTTACTTTTTGAAGATGGGGAGGTAGGGCAGTATGCATTATGACCTCTTGGTGCACTTTCAGTAGGCATTTCTACACTGTTGGGGAGAACACTAGTCAGTAAATAGGGAAGCTTGTTGTTCTGGGCAGTGAGACCAGAAGGACTCTAAAGAATGTAATAATGAAGGAAAGGAGAGGAGAAACTGGCCACTCCACTTGTCTCCAATCTTCAGTTGAGGATGAAAGCAGAGTGGTACAGTAAGAGAATGTACTCATAAAACATCAGAAGAAATCCAGCTGTGTAGCGGGAATGCAGTCTGTCCCATACACTCCCTCTGCTTGTGGGCACAGCACAACCCTTTATGGTTTCCTGGTTGGAGAAATGAATGAGTAATAAAATGTCCAAAATCTCTTCATTGAGTTCTCCAAATTTTTCTTTCTTTGGACCAGTAAACAGTATGCTTGGGATGTTTGCAGCCCTGGGGTTGAACGCATGCCACCCCCCATTATCTATAAATTAGTGATCTCCATGCCTTTTAAATATACATTTTTCAAACAATCCAACTCTGAAGGACAAATTTCAAGATGACCCCCAATAATCCCTGCCTCCTGGTTGTCCATACCCTTACATAATCCGCCCCCCTTAAAGGTGGGTAGGGCCTGTGAGTCTTGCTTCTAATCAACAGAATACAGAGATGGGGTGCCACATCTACGACTGCATAAGATTGTAGCTTCTTTCTTGCTAGAGATGTGTTTTCCCCAGACAGCTTTGAACAAGTGGCCTGGTTGGGTGGCCCCATGTTGCAAAAAATGAGGGTGACTTCTATGAACTGAGGGCAGCCTCCAATAAATAGCCAGCAAAGTACCAGCTTTCCTTATCTATTACTTTTTTTTTATTACTATGACTATATTCATTTTCCTTAGGAAGTGTTATAGTTTGGATGTGAGGCGTCAAAAGCTCACGTGTGAGACAATGTAAGAAGATTTGGAGGACAAGTGATTGGGTTGTAGTCTTAGCCCAATCAGTGAATTACTCCCTGATGGGATTAACTGAGTGGTGATTGGAGGCAGGTGGGGTGTGGCTGGAGGAAGTGGTTCCCTGGGGGTATGGTGTCAGGTACATATTTTGTTCTGGAGAGTGGAGTCTCTCTTTCTGCTTCCTGATCACCCTGTGAGCTGCTTCCCTCTGCCACACTCTTCTGCCACGATGTCCCGCTTCACCTCAAGCCCTGAGGAATGGGGCCTGCTGTCTATGGAGTGAGACCTCTGTTACTATGAGCTTGTAAATAAACCCTCCTTTACAGTTACTCTGGTTGGGTCTTTCATTCACAGCAGCAAAAAAGCTGACTGAAACAGGAAGCAAATTCTGCCAGCAACCTGGGTAAACCAGGAAGTAGATTCTTTTGCAGTTGAGCTCCAGATGAAAACAGCCTGGGTGACACCTTGGCTGCAGCCTTGTGACAATGTTTGGACACCTAAGCTATGTCTAAATCCTGGACCCACGCACCGGGTCTATGAAAGCCACTGGGTCTATGAAAACTATTATATAGCAACAGATAACTTACA
This sequence comes from Callospermophilus lateralis, assembly GCF_048772815.1. Lineage (NCBI taxonomy): Eukaryota > Metazoa > Chordata > Mammalia > Rodentia > Sciuridae > Callospermophilus > Callospermophilus lateralis. Next base: position 17,424,163 of record NC_135308.1, on the reverse strand, counting down.
CACTAAGATTTTTCAATATGAGCCCTGTCTTGGTCTGCTTTGACTGCTGTAAGAACAAAAACACGATCTGAGTAGCTTCTAAAAAACAGAATTTCATTTTTTCATAGTTCTAGAAATTGGGAAGTCAAAGATCAAGTTTCCAGCAGATTTGGTGTCGGTGCGGGCTGCTCTCCCACGGTGGTGCCTCCTTGCTGCATCTTTGCATCCGGGAAGGAATAAGCAGCCTGCCAGGGCCCACTTTATAAGGGCACTAACCCCATTCCTGAAGGTGCTTCCCTCTCGGCCTAATCTGTTCCCAAAGGCTCCACCTCACAATACCATTCTTTGGGGCTTGGGGGATATTTATATATTTTTTATAATTTATACAATCTATATATTGACAATTATTAATAAAGTATCTACATTAAGATACCCCCAAATTTTAGATTAATTATGAAATAAAAAATATTTTACATTTTTTTTGTTTTTATAAACATAAAGCACTTTTTTGCAATAAAGTCCTTGTTATTAATACTTTTTCATAAAAGCATGACTTAGTCTTGTAGTTTATTTTTGGAAATTATAATGTAGACATCCAATGGCATGTCGCTTACCTCTTGTGAATTTTTTTGAGATGTATTTTCAGCCATGAAAGCCATGAGAACCCAGCATGCAAACTGATCTTAGGAAACTGAATGTTCCTGCATCATAAAATATTAAATCAATATTAAAAAGATAAGGAAGGTTATTTAACCACATTGGCATAATTTAACATAATAACAGTAATATAATGTCAGTGGAAACAAATATTTTATGACATTAGTAATTAAAATTTTAAATATGAATTACCTGTGTTGAAGGCTTCTAAAAATGTACATTTTATGTAAGATTTATACTGTGTATAATGCTGCAGATGGTATGTATTGTATATCACTTATCTAAAAAACAAGTACTAAGAATATATGCTATGATTTTTGCAAATCAGAGTATATTACATCTTTTGATCTAAATAAAAATAAAAGGAGTACTACGGGCAAAGTTCATCTCAAAGGTGAGCATTTTACACACACAAATAAAATCTTTAGAATCTTGGTTCTCCTTCAAGTTTAAGGCTACCTTTGAGGGAACCCTGTGTTTTTCCTGAGCTGTTCACCCAAGCTGCAGCTTTTTGGCACTTCTGGATTCTGGTAGGTTAGATTCTGGGATTACTCCAAAAACAGGCCTCATGAGGTTCCTCCTGAATCTTGACATGACCTAGTGCTGCAACCTACCAGTGAGAGCTCTCAGAACCGAATTCCACAGTTTACTTAGAAAGTGCCACGAAGGCATCAAATGCTTGTCCTCTCATGACACAATACTGCCACAACTTAGCCTTTCCTTCCTTCCTTCCTTCCCTCCCTCCCTCCTTCCCTCCCTCCCTCCCTCCTTCCTTCCTTCCTTCCTTCCTTCCTTCCTTCCTTCCTTCTTTCCTTCCTTCCCTCCTTCCTTTCTTCCTTTTTTTTTAAATGTCTGTAACCTAATGGTAAGAAAGAAGCTGCTAAGAGTTATTTTATCTAAGTAGCAAAATATGTTATAGTACATTGATGTTATGAAGAATGAATAAAAGTTCTAACTGGGCAAGAAATTGACTCAACTACTTAAGAGGGGTCAGCAAAAATTCCAGACCTTACAGGGAACATCCTTCAGATTATCTCAGCAGCAAATATGCTATTTAAAAATCAAGGAATGACATGGGAACTCATACACTAAGACTCTTGGAGCTAGAAATGGCCTTACAAATTTCCATTTCTTAGTTTTCATTTGGTCCACAACTCTTTTTAGATCCTCCAACATTCACAGCCCTCAAGGGTCAGAAAGTGCTGAGTTACACGCTTCACAGCTGCCGATAGCATCTGGGAGCTCTTTCTGTGAATTTTGTTTTGCTTTTCACAAATTGCGCTTGATTTCCTTGGTGGTCCATTAAAACAACACACTGACTCCCATTCTTGATTATGTGGTAGAGTCCAGAGAAAGTCATAGGATACATTCTAACATGCAGCTCTTTTCAATCTGTAAAGAAAGCAACAAACTGATGATGTTAAAAGTGCATTTCTAGATATAACATTGAACAGTTTTGATTTATACAAAAATATTATTGGGTTATACAGTTCTCGGTCCTTATTATTTTGTCTTTCAAAATATACTGACAATAACTAAAAGGATCAAATTTTTTAAAGAAGTATACTGACAGTCTCCATGGTTAAAGATAGGTTAGTCATGTAAAACCTGTTGTACCCTTTTTAAATTTAAAGGATGGATTTTGTTTTGCTTTTAACATACATTGCATTTTTTGTTTGATCAATCTTATTAAACCAAAGAAATCAATTAAATACTACATCAAATGAAGATTGTTTCAGAATATAAAATTCAGTGATGCTTTGGAGTTTGTAACTGTCAACCCAAATGATAGGAATTTGCTGGAAGTCTTTCAGATTTAGTCTCTTGTCTGAAGTGCTCTTGTCTGAAGTAGGACGGTTTCCTTCGTCCCCTGAAGTCTCCACCTATGATACCCCACCCCTCCAACTGTACTCACAGGAGGCAAGTAGAGACAGGGAACGTGCTGCAGCTCTCTAGTCATGTTTGACAAACTGACTTCTTTCAAGAATTCCAAATTTTCAATGTTTTCTGTGTCCCTTGCTTTTCACTAGCTCCATAGAAAATTATGACTCCTATTTTGTACAGGTTTCTCCTATTATTGTCTTTTTGTATCCTGCCTGGAAGCTAAATTTCTTTCATCTACAGAAAAAAAAGTGTTATGGTTTAGATAAGAAATGTCCCCCGCAAATCTCATGTGTGAGACAATGCAAGAATCTTTAGAGGTGAGATATTTGGGTTATGAAAAATTAATCTAATCAGTGCATTAATCCCCTAATAGGGATTAACTAGGTGGTAACTGTAGGCAGGTAGGGTATGGCTGGAGAAGGTGGGTCTTGGGGGACATGCCTTTGGGTATATATTTTGTTCTTGGTGAGTAAAGCTCTCTCTCTCTCTGCTTCTTGTTTGCCATTTCCTGAGCTGCTTTCCTCTGCCATACTCTTCCACCGTGATGTTTCACTTTACCTTGGGCGCAAAGCAGTAGAATTGGCTGTCTGTAGACATGGCAGAATATGGGGGACTATGGTCTCTTCAGACTCCTGTAAGGGCACCAATTTCTTTCCAGAGAGCTCCACTCTCATAACCTAATCCTCTCCTAAACGCCCTCCCTAATACCACCACACTGGGGATTAGTTTCTACATATGAATTTTAGCAGCAACATAAATATTTAGTCTATAGCAATGATTTTCATTATTGAAATGAAGTGTTCAATTTGAGGCTACAATTATTGAACAGGTAGCTCCATCCTTTCGTGAACAGGGAATGAGGATTTAGACAGTTGAGTAGCCTACACCTTTCTGAATAGTCTGGTAAAGTTGTTGATTACATGTGGTCTTGTGATGGTTGCTATTGCTTAGTTCCATCTAGAAAGTTGGCTGGGTTCTGTCACTGCAGTATTACCGTGTCTACCTGGTTATATTCACTGTTCCTGGGCTGGCCAATAATCATCTTAAGTATTAATGTGAAGGCAAATTTGTACCCAATGTTTCTTCCTAATGGGAGGGAGGTCATAGTGAAGGACAGATACTAAGCTTATAGAGTGTTTTAATTCTCCTGTCAAAAGAGGGTGTAGGATACATGGAATAAAAGGTAAAGTGTTCGTTTCCAAGTGAGTGCTGAAGCAGTGACAAAGGACCTCATAGAAAAGCTGCTTAAATATTGAAGGAGTAGATGACAGTGTGAAGTTGGCTCCGGAAGCAGCACAACAGAGGATTCAGCAGCTTCTTTTTTGCAGAACTGCAGATGATAAATTGTGACTCAACAGTAGGCTATCTTCACTGGAGTGCCTAATCCATCTTGCCTAGAAGTTTAGTTTTATTTTCAGTGATTCTAAAGTTACAGAAAGAAGAATAACATGTTTAAATTTCTGGTTTAGAAAATTTTTGACAATCGTGCCATTCCTGATAGTAAAGAGATCAGCTAGAAGAGGAAGATAGAGACAACTAGGCACAGAATCAATTTCCCCTCCTCCTGAGCACACATCAGATGTATTTCAATTTCTCTTCAGGTCCGTGAAGCCGTATGACTGAGTTCTAGCCAAAGGGAAGTGGACACAAGTAACGTGTGTCAGTTCGAGGCCTGCTGCCCAAGACCCATCAACCTGCAATCCTGCATATTCTTTGCCCTTAGGAAGTGATATAGGAAATTAGGAATGGTGGAGCGTTACAGAGAAGTTGCCTGGGTCTCTAAGACGTTATTTGAAGGTGAACCATCCATGAATTTAGAATACCTATTTGGACATTTTGTGAGGAATAAAAAAAAATGGTATTTTTTTTTCTGTTAAGTCACTGAGATTTTGAGGTCAATCAGCAGATTCTTTTAAATGAAATAGATTGCCATTATGGTTTGGCAAAGGATGAAAAGATTCTGAAATAGTGCAGAAAGAAATGGACTTTTACAATAGACTTTGGGAAATAGAAGTAGTGAGGATTGTTGGCTGGTTTAATGTGAAATAAATGAAGGAATAGAGAATGACTTTTAGTTTTTCAGCTTGGGCAACTGGGAGGATGGTAACAATAGTAATATAAGAATCCTCAAGGGATAATAGGTATTTTAGAAAGATAATTGTCATTAATTTGAAACTACTACCTTCAATATAATTAGAAGACTTATTATTAAAAGTTTATTTTCTTTGACACCTATTTGTACATATTTATGAAGTGCAATGTGATGTTTTGATTCAGGTATGTATCTCAGGAATGAGCAACTCAGGGTAATTAGTATATCCATCACCTTAAAGTTTCATCACTTCCTTATGGTAAATCATTCAAAATTCTCTCTTTTAGCTATTCTGAGACATCCAATGAATTATTGTTAATTATATTTACCCTGCTGTGCCACAGAACATCAGGAGTTATTCCTCCTATCAAACAATAACACTGTACTTGTTGACTGACCTCTTCTCGTCTCCTATTCCCCTACTCGTCTCAGTCTCTAGTGATCACTCTTCTACTACTCTCAAATTCTGTGGGATCAACATCTTTATATTCCACTGATGAATGAGATCCTGTGGTGTTTGTCTCGCTGTGCTGACATGTTTCACTTATCATAATGTTGTCTCTTCATGTTGTTGTAGATGACAGGATTTCATGTTTTCTGTGGCTAAAATAATATTCCACTGTGTATATTTACCATATTTTCTTTATCATTTGTCCATTGATGGACATTTAGCTTGATTCATACCCGAAATATTGTGAATAATTCTACAACAAACATGGGGGTACAACATGTTGAGTTCATTTCCTTTTCAATATTTAGAGTTCATTTCCTTTGGATTTATTCCCATTGGTGAGATTGCTGGATCATATGGAAGTTTTATTTTTAGCTTTCTGAGGAACTGCAAGACTTTTTTCCATAATGGTTGTATTAATTTACATTTCCTTCTACAGTGTTTAAGAGTTTCTCTTTTTCCATACACACTTTTTTCCATATAATGCTTTTCCACCAGCATTGCTATTTGAATAATAGTATTCCTAACTGGAATAAAGTGGTATATCTTTGTTATTTGTGATTTACATTTCCCCAATTATTAATAATAGTAATAATTTTCCATTTATGGTGTTACCTATTTGTTTGTATTTTTGAGAAAGGCCTATTTGGATCTTTAGCACATTAAAAAAAATTTTTTTTTTAATGGTTGAGTTGAGTTCCTTTTATACTCCGAATAGTAACTCCTTGTCAGATGTATAGTTTGCAAATATTTTCTCTCATTCTTTGGGATGTCTCTGCTTTGTTGATTTTTTTTTTCCTTCTTTGCTGTGCAGAAACTTTTAAGTTTTATGTCATCCCATTTGTTAAGTTTTGTTTTAATACCTGTGCATTGGGACCACATCCAAAAAGCCTTTATAGGCTAATGTCCTGAATTATTTTCCCTAGATTTTCTTCTAATAGTTTTTCAGCTTGGGTTTTACATGTAAGTTGCTAATCCATTTTGAGTTGATATTTTTAATTGAGAAAAGATAGGGATCCAGTCTCCTTTTGCATGTGGATATCCAGTTTCCTAGCATCATTTGTTAAAGAGATTTTCCCTCCCCCATTGTGTGTTCTTGACTCCTTTGTCAAAAGTCAGTTGGCTCCAATTGTGTGGGGTTATTTCTACTCTGTTCCATTGGTCTTTCTGTTTTTATGCTTATTACAGGTGATATATTTTTAAGTCTGGTAGTGTGATATTTCTTTTTTTCTCAAGTTTACTTTGGTTATTTGAGGGCTTTGGTAGATCCATAGGAATTTCAAGACTGTTCTAGTTCTGTGAAAAGGTACTTTAGTATTTTGATGGGGTTGCATAGATTTTGCAGATTGCTTTGGGTAGTATGAACATTTTTAAAAATTTTTTTTAGTTATACATGGACACAATATCTTTATTTTGTTTATTTTTATTTTTATATGGTACTGAGGATTGAACCCAGTGCCTCACATGTGCGAGACAAGTGCTCTGCCACTGAGCCCCAGCCCAGTACAAACATTTTAACAATATTAATTCTACCAACTCATGAACATGGGCTTTCTTTCCATTTATATTCTTTGTTTTCCTTCACCATTTTTCTGTATTTTTATTATAGAGATATTTTGCCTTTTTATTAAACTTATTTCTAGGTATTTAGTTTATGTAGCTATTGTGGATGGATTGTTTTCTTGACATTTTTTGAGATATGTTAATATTAGCATATATAAATACTACTAATTTTTGTGTGTCAGTTTTGTGTCCTGCAACTTAATTTAGTAGTTCCAACTCCATTTGTTAGTTTTTTGGTGGAGTCCTTAGGGTTTTCAATATCATTTCAACTGAAAAAAAAAGAGCATCCTAATTACAAAATAAGTCAAATTTCTCTTTTTGTATTATATTGAGCAAAAATGGTAAAAGTGGGCATCCTTGTCTATTTCCAGATCTTAGAGGAAAATCTATTATTCCTCATGCAGTAAGATATTGGCTGTATGTTGTTATAGTCATATATGGATTTTATTATATTGAAATAGAATCCTTGTATATCTAATATATTTACAAGTTTTTGAAATTTTTTATCATAGAGGGATATTGAATTTTACCAAATGCATTTTATGCCTCTATTGAAATGGTCTCATACTTTTTTTTTTACTTGATTCTTTCCATGTTGGTGTATCATGTTTATTGATCTACATGTGTTGACTCATCCTTGAATTTCATTTGATCATAGTGAATGATCTTTTAGAGTTTTGCATCTATGTTTATAGGAGATATTGGCATGTAGTTTTGTTGTGTCCTAATCTGGTTTGGGATCATGGTAATTTCAGCCTCTTAGAATGAGTGGAAGGCTTCCCCCTTCTTTGATGTGTGTGTGTGTGTGTGTGTGTGTGTGTGTGTGTGTGTGTGTTTAAACTAGTTTGAGAAGAATTGGTATTAGTTCTTTGTTAAATGTTTGGTAGAATTTAGCAGTGAAGCCATCAAGTCCCAGATCCTTGATGGAAGACTTTTTATTTCCGATTCAATGTCAATGCTCATTATTGGCCTGTTTAGGTTTTCTGTTTCTTCATGATTCAATATTGGCAGATTGTTCATGTCAGGGATTTATTTCTTCTAGATTTTAAATGGAAGATTATTTAACTTTTTTGTTCTTTTCTATCCTGTTCAGTATCTTAATGTGAGAGAATTATATGTCCCTCTCTCATTGATTTGTGATTGGCTGTGTGATTTTCCTGGACCAGCACAATGAAGACAGGAGTTTCAATATGCCAGTTCTGAGCAGAGGCCTTATGAAAATTGCTTCCCATGAATGATCCTGCCCTCTATCATGAGAACTTTGGAAATCAGGATTTACTTCTTTAGGCATCCCATAATAGTTCATACCTCACATAATGTGGAGCAGAACCACCACAAATGACCCACAGACCTGGATGAACAATAAATAAAATGTTTGTAATAGATTAGGTTTGCAATGTTAAAACTGAAAAAAAAAATTGACTTATTTAGAATGAGATAGTTAAAACATCTGGTAGAGTTGAGAATAATATTCTGGAGAAGAATAAACTGGAGCCTCAGATTTGGAGTTGTGGTTGAAGTTGTTAATACCATCCAGGTATTAACCAAGAGTAGAAATAACCCCCAAAGCAGCAACAATCAAGGTGTATGCTGGGAAAAGGATTCAGATTGGAATGAGAATGAGTATAGTTTAAGAACCAAGGGAATATTATGTAATGAAAACAAAGGGATAGCATTATCTTAGGGAGTGTGTTGTTAATAATAAAAGGAATCACAAAAAAGTTAAGGTGAACAAATGCTGAAAACAGACCTGTGAATATAGAAATTAGATGACATTGCTAAAAGGCACCCTTTGTTAAAACATTTCCAATGGACTTAATTAATGCTTATTTAATTTATGTTTGTTGAATCAATGTCTTCATTTCACTGCACCTATACAAAAAGCTTAATCCTTACATTTATTTATTCAGTATTTTGTAGAGTTAAAACATGAATCCAAAACATTATTGTATACCTCAAAAAATTATTGTTTTACTTTTAATTGCATAAGATAATGCTTTATCAAAATGATAAGTTAGAAATTAGACTCAAATATTTTTAGGAAGTTTAATGCTTAACAGACAAAACACATATTTTAGTTTTTACTTCAATTCAAAAATAACCTTATAGACCGGAGCAGGAAGCCGCGACAGCCGCCCAGCCAGACCGGAGCAGGAAGCCGCGACAGCCGCCCAGCCAGACCGGAGCAGGAAGCCGCGACAGCCGCCCAGCCAGACCGGAGCAGGAAGCCGCGACAGCCGCCCAGCCAGACCGGAGCAGGAAGCCGCGACAGCCGCCCAGCCAGACCGGAGCAGGAAGCCGCGACAGCCGCCCAGCCAGACCGGAGCAGGAAGCCGCGACAGCCGCCCAGCCAGACCGGAGCAGGAAGCCGCGACAGCCGCCCAGCCAGACCGGAGCAGGAAGCCGCGACAGCCGCCCAGCCAGACCGGAGCAGGAAGCCGCGACAGCCGCCCAGCCAGACCGGAGCAGGAAGCCGCGACAGCCGCCAGCCAGACCGGAGCAGGAAGGCGCCAGCCGCTCAGCCAGACCGGAGGAGGAAGTCCGGTCCCGCCCAGAGCGCTAGTCTCCAGGAAGCCCATCAACCCTTAAAACCCATCAAAGTGGGTGTGGCTACCAGCACAGTTGCGGCTGATCCAGGTACCCGGTTTCCAACTCCCCCACCCTTAGCTGCGATAACTCAAAATATTTCCCACAAGCTTTTGGGGATTGTAGCTATCAACACAAAACAACAACTCTAGAGGCACCTGGTTTCTACCTCAGAGACTAGAGTAGGGAAGATACAGGTGGAAGCTCATTTCCCTTCACACTGGTTATACCCACCACCCTGAATACAGAGGCTCAAACTAGGAATAGACAACGCCACCTACTGGAAGCAAGGAAAACAGTGTTCTGAGAGACTTTTTTTTTTTTTTCCTCTCTTTCTCTTTTCTTCTCTCTCTTCCACAACTTCAGCATATGTGAAACCAAGAACTGAGCATGAACAACTGAATTACCAAAGTAATATAATATAGAGGAATTGCATATACCCCACCTCCCCCCATTTTTTTTTCTGTATTTCTATCTTACTTCCCTTTCCCTTCTCTTATTTCTCTTTTCTTCCTTGTTATTTCTTTTCTTTTCTTTTTTTTTTAATTCATATTCTCTCTATACCACTTTCAATCTCCTAACTTTTGCTATCTATACATAGGGTAACTATCTAAATAGGAGGTTGAGTCTATACATTCTTCCATAAATTACCAGTCGAGTGGTTAGAGTTCTCCAAAGGTGCTAAGTTAGTTTAACCTCATTCCCTCACTCCTTTCTCTTTAAGTATAACATCCTTCGTCTGAAATTAAGTTTTCTATATGCCACCAGATATGGTACGCCTTTTATGAAACTAAGGAATATAGTCTTAAGTAATAATTAAATCCAACATCTATAGTCTTAGAATCTAACTATAAATGTATTAATAATGAAAACTTGTCCTTAGATAATGTACTGTTGATATTGGGATCTGTTAACATTGTCTTTCTCCGAAAAAGAGGGATATTGGAGCTATTCAAGAACAATACAAATATATAAGGGGAAAAACATTAACTCAACAGTTTCACAAAGCTAGAAAGAATCATGAGCAGTATGAAAAGACAAGGAAAGAAAGGACCACAAACAATACAGGTCAATTCAACATTAGATGAGGTAATATCTGCAGCTGATGGAATGTCAGACAAAGAGTTCAGGATATACATGCTTCAGATGATCTGGAGTCTCAAGGAAGACATTATTCATCAAATTCAGACAATGAAAAATCACTTGGACAATGAATTACATAAACAAATCCAAGAAGCAAAAGATCAACTCTATAGGGAGATAGAGGATATAAAAAACAAACAAACAGAAATCCTGGAAATGCAGGAAACAATAAACCAAATTAAAAACTCAAATGAGAGTATTACCAGCAGAGTAGAACACTTGGAAGATAGAACATCAGACAACGAAGACAAAGTTTTTCAACTTGAAAAGAACATAGACAGCTCAGCGAGAATGTTAAGAAATCATGAGCAGAACATCCAAGAATTATGGGATAACATCAAGAAACCAAACCTAAGAGTTATTGGGATACAAGAGGGTACAGAGGTCCAAACCAAGGGAATGAGTAATCTATTCAATGAAATAATACTAGAAAACTTCCCAGACTTAAAGAATGAAAAAGAAATCCAAATACTAGAAGCCTACAGGACACCGAATATACAAAATCATAAGAGATCCACACCAAGACATATAATAATGAAGATGCCCAACATACAGAATAAGGAGAGAATCTTAAAAGCCACAAGAGAGAGGAAGCAGATTACATTTAAGGGTAAACCAATCAGGATAACTGCTGATCTTTCAACACAGACTCTGAAAGCTAGAAGATCCTGGAACAACATATTTCAAACGCTGAAAGAAAAAGGGTTCCAACCAAGAATCATGTATCCAGCGAAATTAAGCTTCAGGATTGATGATGAAATAAAAATCTTCCACGATAAGCAAAAGTTAAAAGAATTTGCAGCTAGAAAACCAGCTCTTCAAAACATCCTTGGCAAAACATTACAGGAAGAGGAAATGAAAAATAACAATGAAAACCAACAACGGGAGGTAGTACAATAAAGGAAAAACTAAGCATAGAGGAAAAACTAATCATGTTAAGTATCATACATAACCAAATATGGCTGGAAATACAAACCATATCTCAATAGTAACCCTAAATGTTAATGGCTTAAATGCACCAATCAAAAGACATAGGCTAGTAGAATGGATTAAAAAAAAAGATCCAACAATATGCTGCCTACAGGAGACTCATCTGATAGGAAAAGACATACACAGACTGAAGGTGAAAGGTTGGGAAAAATCATATCACTCATACGGACCCCGGAAGCAAGCAGGGGTGTCCATACTTGTATCAAATAAAATAGACTTCAAGCCAAAGTTAATCAAAAGGGATAAACAAGGACAATACATACTGCTCAAGGGAACCATACACCAACAAGACTTGACGATCATTAATATATATCAAACAATGGTGCAGCTACGTTCATCAAACAAACTCTTCTCAAGTTCAAGAGTCTAATAGACCACAACACAATAATCATGGGAGATTTTAATACACCTCTCTCACCAATGGACAGATCTTCCAAACAAAAATTGAATAAAGAAACCATAGAGCTCAATAATACAATAAATAACTTAGACTTAACTGATATATACAGAATATACCACCCAACTTCAAGCGGATACACTTTCTTCTCAGCAGCACATGGATCCTTCTCAAAAATAGACCATATATTATGTCACAGGGCAAAGCTTAGCAATTACAAAGGAGTTGAGATACTACCATGCATTTTATCTGATCATAATGGAATGAAATTGGAAATCAATAATAAAATGAGAAAGGAAAAACCCTACATCACATGGAGATTAAACAATATGCTACTGAATGAACAAAGGGTTACAGAAGACATCAAAGAGGAAATTAAAAAATTCTTAGAGGTAAACGAAAACTCAGAAACAACATATCGAAATCTTTGGGACACTATGAAAGCAGTACTAAGAGGAAAATTCATTTCATGGAGTTCATTCCTTAAAAGAAGTAAAAGCCAACAAATAAATGACCTCATACTACACCTCAAAGCCTTAGAAAAAGAAGAACAAATCAGCAGCAAATACAGTAGAAGGCAAGAAATAATTAAAATTAGAGCAGAAATCAATGAAATCGAAACAAAAGAAACAATCGAAAAAAATGACAAAACTAAAAGTTGGTTCTTTGAAAAATTAAATAAGATTGATAGACCACTAGCCACACTAACAAAGAGAAGAAGAGAGAGAACCCAAATTACTAGCTTACGGGATAAAAAAGGCAACATCACAACAGACAATTCAGAAATACAGACGATAATTAGAAATTATTTTGAAACCCTATACTCTAATAAAATAGAAGATAGTGAAGGCATAGATAAATTCCTTGAGACATATGAACTACCCAGATTGAATCAGGAAGATATAAACAACCTAAACAGATCAATATCAAGGGAGAAAATAGAAGAAGCCATCAAAAGACTACCAACCAAGAAAAGCCCAGGACCGGATGGATATACAGCAGAGTTTTACAAAACATTTAAAGAGGAACTAATACCAATACTCCATAATCTATTTCAGGAGATAGAAAAAGAGGGAGAACTCCCAAATTCATTCTATGAGGCCAATATCACCCTGATTCCCAAACCAGAGAAGGACACCTCAAAGAAAGAAAACTACAGACCAATATCCCTAATGAATTTAGATGCAAAAATCCTCAATAAAATTCTGGCAAATCGTATACAAAAACATATAAAAAAGATTGTGCACCATGATCAAGTAGGATTCATCCCTGGGATGCAAGGCTGGTTCAATATACGGAAATCAATAAACGTTATTCACCACATCAATAGACTTAAAGATAAGAACCATATGATCATCTCAGTGGACGCAGAAAAAGCATTCGACAAAGTACAGCATCCCTTTATGTTCAAAACATTAGAAAAACTAGGGATAACAGGAACTTACCTCAAAATTATAAAAGCTATATATGCTAAGCCTCAGGCTAGCATCATTCTAAATGGAAAAAAACTGAAGGCATTCCCTCTAAAATCTGGAACAAGACAGGGATGCCCTCTCTCACCACTTCTATTCAATATAGTTCTCGAAACACTGGCCAGAGCAATTAGACAGACGAAAGAAATTAAAGGCATAAAAATAGGAAAAGAAGAACTTAAATTATCACTGTTTGCGGATGATATGATCCTATACCTAGAAGACACAAAAGGGTCTACAAAGAAACTACTAGAGCTAATAAATGAATTCAGCAAAGTGGCTGGATATAAAATCAACATGCATAAATCAAAGGCATTCCTGTATATCAGCGACAAATCTTCTGAACTGGAAATGAGGACATCTACCCCATTCACAATATCCTCAAAAAAAATAAAATACTTGGGAATCAACCTAACAAAAGAGGTGAAAGATTTATACAATGAAAACTACAGAACCCTAAAGAGAGAAATAGAAGAAGATCTCAGAAGATGGAAAAACATACCCTGTTCATGGATAGGCAGAACTAACATCATCAAAATGGCAATATTACCAAAAGTTCTCTATAGGTTCAATGCAATGCCAATCAAAATCCCAACGGCATTTCTTGTAGAAATAGATAAAGCAATCATGAAATTCATATGGAAAAATAAAAGACCCAGAATAGCAAAAGCAATTCTAAGCAGGAGGTGTGAATCAGGAGGTGTAGCGATACCAGATTTCAAACTGTACTACAAAGCAATAGTAACAAAAACAGCATGGTACTGGTACCAAAACAGGCGGGTGGACCAATGGTATAGAATAGAGGACACAGAAACCAATCCACAAAATTACAACTATCTTATATTCGATAAAGGGGCTAAAAGCATGCAATGGAGGAAGGATAGCATCTTCAACAAATGGTGCTGGGAAAACTGGAAATCCATATGCAATAAAATGAAACTGAATCCCCTCCTCTCGCCATGCACAAAAGTTAACTCAAAATGGATCAAGGACCTTGATATCAAATCAGAGATTATGCATCTGATAGATGAAAAGGTTGGCTCCGATCTACTTATTGTGGGGTCGGGCTCCAAATTCCTTAATAGGACACCCATAGCACAAGAGTTAAAAACAAGAATCAACAAATGGGACTTACTTAAACTAAAAAGTTTTTTCTCAGCAAGAGAAACGATAAGAGAGGTAAATAGGGAGCCTACATCATGGGAACAAATTTTTACTCCTCACACTTCAGATAGAGCCCTAATATCCAGAGTATACAAAGAACTCAAAAAATTAAACAATAAGAAAACAAATAACCCAATCAACAAATGGGCCAAAGACCTGAACAGACACTTCTCAGAGGAGGACATACAATCAATCAACAAGTACATGAAAAAATGCTCACCATCTCTAGCAGTCAGAGAAATGCAAATCAAAACCACCCTAAGATACCATCTCACTCCAGTAAGATTGGCAGCCATTATGAAGTCGAACAATAACAAGTGCTGGCGAGGATGTGGGGAAAAGGGTACTCTTGTACATTGCTGGTGGGACTGCAAAATGGTGAGGCCAATATGGAAAGCAGTATGGAGATTCCTGGGAAAGCTGGGAATGGAACCACCATTTGACCCAGCTATTGCCCTTCTCGGACTATTCCCTGAAGACCTCAAAAGAGCGTACTACAGGGATACTGCCACATCGATGTTCATAGCAGCACAATTCACAATAGCTAGACTGTGGAACCAACCACGATGCCCCTCAATAGATGAATGGATAAAAAAAATGTGGCATTTATACACAATGGAGTACTACGCAGCACTAAGAAATGACAAAATCATGGAATTTGCAGGGAAATGGATGGCACTAGAGCAGATTATGCTAAGTGAAGCTAGCCAATCCCTAAAAAACAAATGCCAAATGTCTTCTTTGATATAATGAGAGCAACCAAGAACAGAGCAGGGAGGAAGAGCAGGAGGAAAAGATTAACATTAAGCAGAGTCATGAAGTGGGAGGGAAAGGGAGAAAAAAGGGAAATTGCTTGGAAATGAAAGGAGACCCTCATTGTTATGCAAAATTACATATAAGAGTTTGTGAGGGGAATGGGAAAAAAATAAGAAGAGAAGTGAATTACAGTAGATGGGGTAGAGAGAGAAGATGGGAGGGGAGGGGAGGGGGGATAGTAGAGGATAGGAAAGGTAGCAGAATACAACAGTTACTATTATGGTATTATGTAAAAATGTGGATGTGTAACCGATGTGATTCTGAAATCTTTGTAATGTTTTGAATAAAAAAAAAAAAATAACCTTATTTCACTTAATAGATAAAACTTGAAAGGACCATTTACAATGACAATATGTATGTCTGGTTAACAGAGTTACAAATTATATGTATGTGCTCTTTTAATTTGTTAGATGTCAAAACAATAAAATATACTCTTTCTGAGCACTAAAGAAAAACTGGAACATTATATTCATAATGTGCTTGATGGATTGCCTTTTAGGAAATAGAGAGTCATGACCTTTTGTGAACTACATCATCAAAGAAATATATTTTTATTAGGAAACTTTTATAGTGACTGCTATTTCCTTAGGGACTTTCATAGATGATGAAATACTAGAAATTTTGTTTAACAATTTTCTGCCTAAAAGCTTTTGCAATATAGAATTTTTGTCATGTTGAAAATCTTTCAGAAAGAAGGTGGAAAAAGGTTATTGTTACTTAATTTACTAAACCAGAAAATACAAGAATAGATTTTATTATCCAGAAAGATTGTAAAAATATCTCTACAAATATATTTATATTATTATTCTGGTATTCCCCAAACTTACACTAAATACAGGCACAACATTGTTATCACAAATGGACTAAGTGTGAGTATAATAATTATGAAATGAACATATTTTTGAGGGCAAAAATAAAAGATAACTCTGAAAGCTTCCAAGCCTATTTCTGAGATGCCCAGACATTATTTTATAGAATAAAGGTTTCATCCTACATTATGAGAAAAGAATCATTTCTCTCTCAGAAAATTAAAGTTCTTTTAAGCCAACTCCAGCTCATCCATCCCAAGAAAGGTGAACTCCTTCTGAATTAACCTTGATTAAAACCTGCAGTTGAGTGAGTTTCCTACCGAAACAATGGCTTTGTGGTATCTTACGGACTCGATAAGCTGAGTCTTTCATTTGGATTCATTAATGTTTTCCTTTTTCTTTGTACAATACTGACCAATAGCCATAACAAATTGATTCCTTGCCCCTAGCCTGTGACTTCTGCACACCTGAGTGCTTCTCTTGCTATCAGTCTTATCACAGGTCAAGGGTATTAGCAATGAAATCTGCTTATGCCAGTTAATTGCTCTTGCAACCATGTAATTTAGATATAACACTAAATGGTAAAATGGGAATTGGGAAAAAAACTTTGTAATCAGGAAAATTAAATTTAATATTTTGGAAAACTTAATAAATACATTCCATTAGATATATGTTCGACAACTCTCAAATAATAGAAAGTCACGAAAAATCTAAAATCCAGAGGGATTTTTCAGTCAGGTTGACTCTGGGGAGCTTTATGTTCTTGCCCCACTTTTCGGAACCACAAATCGGAAATCATAGATAATATATTATGGGTGTAGATTATGCAAGAAAGACACATCAAAGAGTTTGAGCATGAATATTTACCTAAAGAAAGCCTTTGGCACAAGAATCTGAAGTTTACACATGAACACGCACATATAGTTAAGTAAAACAAATGAGTTGGAATATGTGCAGTCTCTGTTGTGAATGCCAATTTTAAGTGACTTGAACCAATCCACTTCATGTTTCTTTCATTTGAAAAGAAAACTTTGTGGTGCTTTCCAGACCTGCAGAAGCTCCCTTGCCAGCCTATGAAGACTCTTTCCTTAGACTTTTGGCTGAGTTATTTGTTATCCCATTGAAACTTGATTCTTCATTTGGACCAGTTTCCCTACTGGTGATTTCTTTACCGTGACCACAGGCAGCTGTAACCCCACCTGTCACCACACATGAAGCAGATCTATGCCCTAAGACAAAGAAGACAGGCCTGGAGAGCCACATGAAGCCAGAGCTCTCCCAGGATCTCGCATACAACAGGGTCAATACATGTCGGTAGAAGTAAATGTTCCTAAGTGTTCCAGCTGGGTAGTGACTTTACTCAATATTGATTTTTTTTTTCTTTAGAAATGTGATTGCTTCTATAATTTTCTTTCAAGCCTTGCATTATTGAATAAAGAAAGTTTTATTTTTCTGTCCTGTTATTGATTAGACAAACATTGGCAATTCCAATGTTATCTCTCTATTTGAATTGCCCTAATGGTTTATATATGACTTATAACTAGTTGCTATTGTTGATCTTATGATTTTCAATGAGCATTCTACTCAATAATAGCACAGACGTAAAATCAGAACAGGCTCAAGTCACAAGCTTGCCATTCTCCAGCAGCCTAACTTTAATGATTCAACCTCATCTTTTCTTCTGAGTATCATTTCCCTTATCTGTAAAACGTGAATGGCCTCATGTTAGCAGGCTGTGCATGCTGTAAGTTTTAGCACACTCAGGTGACACGTCGTCATTGCAGGTATTGCTCATCGCTTCTTTGACTAGGATTGCTATTTCAATTTTTTAAAAAAGAGCTTTATGGCATCCTGCTGAAACTAATGTTTAAATAGCTTTATAGTACTCCTTTATCGGAGGGAAAAATACATATTTTAACTTCTTGGTTATAGTATAATTTGAATGAGAATCAAGTTCCTTTTCAAGTGTAAATCAACACAGAGGCAACTGTCCTGTTTAAACTGTACACTCCCCATAAGAACCTTCCTCCCTAGAACTGTTTTAATAATTCAGATTTTCGATGTGAACTGGAATACTGGATAAAGGGTCATGCGACTTGGTTTCTATTTCTGAGACTGTAACTAATTTGCTATTCTTTGGGGACAAGGCATTTAACCTCTTTTTATTTTAGTTCCACCAGCTGTTAAATTGGTATAAAAATGGTTTCTAGAATAGAATGTCTGCAAAATTACTTTTACTAAGGCAGATACAACTTTTAAAATAATTATGAGTAATAGAAAAGATAAAATCTATTGTAAATGAATGGTGATGTGGAGGCAAAAATACCTGTTATCTATAGGATCATTATTAATTTCTGTTATTCTTCAAAGTAAATGTATAGGATAAGTATTTGGTTTTCTCTTAAAGTATTTTTAAACAACACAAAGGCAAAAATGTGTAGTTTTTTTTTTTCTTTTCTTTTCAAAAACAGAAAAACACATGCAAAAAACAAACTCCTTGTGGGGAGTAGTGAGAACTACAGACTTGGCCGTGCTCATACTCTAGCAGGGCTGGGCTGATGGGCCTCGTCCTTCTTGTTAAGATTGTCCAGAGTGAGCATTAGGATGGAGGTTTTCAATAAGTTTTCTCCCTAAGGTTCCTTTCCAATTTTGAAAACTTAACATATCCTTACGATTCTTCCTTCTGAGACTTTTTTTTTTTTTTTTTTGTATTTAACTCTTGAATTAAAGTAACCCTCAGGATGAAACTTCTATGCAATGGGAATCAAGTGAAACATCTCTGGGAAGCAAGTTTTAATTAATTTGATGTGCTGATACTTTCCGTCACTATGGAGTACGTGTTGATTTTCATAATTGCTAACTCACTTGAAAAGGGAGACACTCTTCACAGCTCCTAAAACGAAAATGGCTAGCCGAGACCTAAATAATTCATATTATGTTTCACTTCCTATTTTTAACTGCTCAGAAAATATTGCTCCTGTCAAACCCAGCCTCTTAGAAGTAACCTCGTGAGAGGATCAGAAGTGCGTTTACAGCGTGGAGCAGTGGCTGGGTGCTGTCTTTTCTTTCCCCAGCCATTTTTAGTACCCAAGTTCTCTGGGAAAGTGAAGCCGCCAAGTCTTACGTCAGAGATGAAAAGATTTCCAAATTAGTTATGGCTCCCCTGAGGGCACCTAAAGGATTTATTATGAGTAGACATGTTTATTACCAGGCCACCATTAGTTTAGTGCCTTACATTTTAAACACCAATAAAAAGAATTCCTTTTAAAAAATATTTCATTAACATAATTAAACATTTTTATTGCCATAAAGTGTCAAGAGCCACCTGTGAACTGTATGTTAACTATGGGCATTGAAGCCAGTGAGGTGATAGGTCTGGCATTGGGAACTTCCCATGGTATCCCCAAAGGGATAGACCACCTGATGCAGGTGCATTGCCCTCTCTGATCTGCCAGAAGTTCCACCCAGCACCAGAGAAGGGGTGACCTACGGTAGCCACACAACCCTGCTGAGATGGGTATGACCTGCCAAGATGCCAATCAACCTTATTGCAAGATGTAGGAAGCAAGACTCTACCCTGGAAACCTTATTCCTGCCCTTCATATACCCTCTTAAATAAACCACGGGAGCCATTTTCTAATGATCTAGCTCCAGCTCCTCTGTGGACTGGACCTATCAGGGGCTCCACGTTTCTGAAACTGTCTTTCTGACTTTGCCTTTTGTTCTTCACTAATTATTCTAGACTTTAATTGCTTAGGTGGCTTCCACCCTCTTTGGCCAGAAGAAGAACCCTCTAATGAGGTGCTGGCTGCCTTCCCATAATAAACAATTCATTTTTTTAAAAAAAGCTAAAATGCCAACACTAACTCCTCTGTCTGTAAGAAGAGGAGAAAAAAGAGGGAGAAAAGGGAAAAAAAGAAATATCTAGAAGAGGGAATGAAATATAAAATTTTATTTTTGTTATTATTATTATTATTTCACTAAAATGAAGTATAAGTTAAGCATTTGGATGAGATTAGAAGGAATGTATTCCTCTCAAGCATTCCCCAAACTACATGCCTTGTCTAAATGTCTTCCCTCCTCAGTGGCCTCCAGCACTGGGAAGCATTTGCTTTCTGAGTCATTCAATAGTTATTGAAATCCACTGGGACCACCTCTTTAGAAAGGAGCAGGAATTCTGTGCTAGGGACTTTCTGATGAATAAAGACATCAAGATTTCTTTTCCCTACTTGGTGAAGAGAATTGTAAATTTTTTGTACTTACATGCACTTATGTTCACATTTCCTTTACATAGACATCCAGGTAAAACCTACATTCTCTTATAAGCAGGTTAGGGTAGGCCGGTAGAAGTCCTGTTATTTACCCAGATATTTAACTACAGAGAAACTTAGTAGGGGGTGATAAAATATTTCAGGAAGGCCTATCTACAGAATAGTGCACTATTTTTTTTTTTTTTTTTGGATACTGGGGATTGAACTCGGGGGCACTCAACCAGTGAGCCACATCTCTAGCCCAATTTTGTATTTTATTAGAGACAAGTTCTCACTGAGTTGTTTAGCACCTTGCCTTTGCTGAGGCTGGCTTTGATCTCGCCAACCTCCTTGCCTCAGCTTCTTGAGCCACTGGGGTTATAGGTATGGGTCATCGTGCCCTGAAAATTACCATTAATTCTGTTACCAGATGGGTTGAAAATCTCAGGATATTGTCTGCTCTCTAGTAAATCTAGGACCCTAATTCTCTCTCTGTCACACACACATACACAGATGCAGATGCGCATACATATATATTGCTAAAACATCATTAGTCTTGTCATTTGAATAAATAAAAGCAAATGATCAGAACAATTAGCAAGAAACAGAAGAGTTGCCTCAGGGATGAATGGTTATTTCCCAGAAAAGAGGAAATGGGGAAAATGGGAGAGATAAGAAATAAAAATACTTTTAGATAAATGACAATTATATTCATATTTCTGATTATATTCCAAATCTCAGAAATATGCATGTTTTGAGGTATAGTAGTATACTAAAAATATGACATATCTCTAATTCTCCCAGGAAACCAGTCAGAAATCCTTTTTAGGAAAAACTGAGAAGAAAGCAGGAAGAAGGCATTATTTGCTTCCAGAAAATTAAGTCTACTTTCACCATTTTAAACTGAGAGTAAAAAATAAGAGTAATCAAATCAAACTTTCCTACGTAGAGGAGGTTAGATTGTTCCTTAGTTTATATTAACTGTGTTACCATTAAACTCTTCTGGGAGCTGGAATTGCAGCAGCAAATTCTCCACTGAGCAGGGATGTGAATAGTATACTAGCGCTCTCACATAGTTAATGGAATTTCAGCTCATTTTAATGCCGTCTTGGAAGACTGTATAGACTGGCCACAAGTCTTATCTCTGTACTTCTTCAAACATCTCATCTAGAGCTTTTCTTTAAGAAAATAAAGAGCAAGAAAGAATAAGACTGTCAAGAAGTGGGGAGACTTTGTGTGATATTGAACTCCTTGTGTATCGATTTCCATAATTGTATAATAGGAGTAACAATATAATTTGCTTAATGTGAAACCTAAACAAGATAATGATTTTAAAACATCTCAGATATAATATGTACAAAACAATGAATTTAAGTATTTTAATTAATATTATAATTAGGGGTGTTTATTAATGTTGAAATATTTGAGTACCTACTTGTAGCAGGCACTTGTATTATAAAACTTAGCTGGGCTGTTCTCAGTAGTCTGATCTCCTAAATTATAATTGATATATAATGTATGATTTGTCTTCCAGAGAATAGTAAATAATTCTAAATGCTGCAATTTTAAATGCAGGCAAATCTTTCTAAGGAGTTTATATAGTGCTATAGGAGTTAAGTTAATGATATTTGTCATAACTAGAGAGAATCTTGGCTCAAGTAAAGAAAAAAAACACACTACTGTTAAGAGAAGTTCAGGTTCTATGATTGCTACTCCTTAGCATTACTTTTTTAGGGAGCAGCTGTGTATTATTAGTTAGTAAAATGACTATTTGTTACATAGTTACCCTCTAAGTTCCTTCAATAGAAGTGTAAGACCTTGGATTTTTGTCCAAAAAGAAAATTCAAAAATCAAGCATTGCCCTATTTACATGGGATCACCTATCTCCTTTTGGTTGTAGATTACTGTTCCTTAATTTTGGTAAGGATCTAACGAACAGATGGACAAATTAAAAGAACCTTCTGCTTTCATGAAGAGACGCTCTGTTCTCTTTTACAGAGAGATGGAACTGTTGTTTCTATCTTGTTTGGAGCATGATTCAAATATGGTCCACTCCAAAACGGAAGGGCCCAGGGGATGGGGTCAATGTCAGAGTCAACATCTGAGTGCTTTATCATGGTGACTGCCTTTACCCGTGTCTCATAACTACCATCGGAGTAAATAGAAATATCTTTCTCCTGTATTTCTTTCTCACTCCTCTTGTTTTTGGTTTATTTGTTGTTGTTGTTTTGTGGTGCTGAGGGTTGAATCCAGGGCCTCATGCATGTCAAGAAAATGCTCTACCACTGAGCCACATCCCCAGTCCTTCTCTCTCTTTTTTTTTACTTTAATCTCTTTCCATTATTTCTTCTTTATTCCTTTCTTCTCCCCACCTTCTCTTTCTTCAGATGATGGATATTATTGTTTAAAGACCAACATGCTATGTGTTATGGTTTAGATGTGATGTCCCCCAAAAGCACATGCGTGAGATAATGCAAGGTTTGGAGGATTATAGCCGATGACTGGATTATAACCTCAACCTCCATTGGTGAATTACTCCCTGGTGGGCTTAACTGAGTGGTAACTGGAGGCAGGTGGAGTGTGGCTGGAGGAAGTGGTTCATTGGGGACGTGGCTATGGGGTATGTAGTTTGTATCTGGACAGTGGAGTCTCACTCTCTCTGCCTCTGATCATCATGTGAGCTGCTTCCCTCTGCCACACTCTTCGCCACGATGTTCTGCTTTACCCGGAGCCCTGGGGAATGGAGCTGGCCTTCCATGGACTAAGACCTCTAAAACTGTAAGCCCTCAAACTTTCCTCCTCTACAATTATTCTGGTTGGGTCCTTTTAGTCACAGCAGTGATAAAGCCTACTAAAACACTATGTTATTGTACTTTTATTCTTTACAATAGCAATTTTAAAACGTGTTATTTCCTGCTATCGATGCCAGGAGAAAACTAAATAAACACACTCGAGTTTCTCATAAAGGTGGTTTTAAAGAGAGCTTAGCTATGAACTGACTTGATTTTCATTCTTTCAATATTTGCATTTTATCCACATTGACTTTTTTCTAATCTAATTCAAGAATAATGGAGTGTATTCAGTGAAGATTTTATATAAAGACCTGGTTTTTCTCCATAAGACAGTGAACACCAAATTGGGCCCACCTCTGTCAGTGGTAAAATGCTGAAAAATTCCGTTATTGGTTTGAGATCTTACTCCTTTTTTGCATATTAGACATAGTAATTACCAAAGGATTCATCTCATAATGATCATATAGAAATTGTATGCAAATTTATGTGGTCCAGAATGATGATCTTTGGAACCAAAGAACGAGTTGGACTGAGTGCTATTTCATGGTGTATATCAGTTTCTGCATCTCAGACTAAACAATCCTTTTCTGGCATGGCAATACAATTAATTACCACCAGATTGTCATGTATGTCTAACCACCAGATCATATGTATTTGAAAGTTAAATGACCCTGACCACAAGATATTCATGTATAATGACCGAAGTACTAAAATGTTAAATCAGTTATTTTGGTTAGTACAACAGAGAAAACACAAGGTATTTCAACAGGAAAGTAGTTCAGTACAAGTAATGGGATACCTATAGAATTTCTGAAAATACAAGGGAGCAGAGGTCACTGCCACTAATCAAAATACCAGGAATCTGCATAATGCACATAAAACCAATGCCTATGATCTCAACCACCATAAAATGGAAGACACATGGAAGGTGAGGTCCAAAGGGGATGTAATCTTATACCTGCTTTACCAGTGCTTCTCATTGGTAGATTGGACATAGACTCTGCTGATGCAGGTGACAGTTTGTAGATGATGGATACACTGGATTTGACACTCTTATGAAAGAGTCTGTAGGCCGTTGGGTTTAAAATATCCAAATCCAAAAGCCTTAGATTTTTTCTCATAATTTGTAGTAGTATCTACCAGATGTACAAAATTTACTAATTCACATGGGCATCTATCTGTTTTTATTCCTTTGTTTTTTGTTGGATGATTTTAAAATACAAAGATTTATGAGGCCTTAAAATAATTATATTCACGTTAATAACATTTGGAGTTAGCCTGCAAAAGAAGACCACAGTAGTTTTTTTTTTAATATATTCTAAAACAGTTTCAGTTTACAGAAAAATTGAGAAGATGGTTCAGTTTCTGTATGACTAGCCCATTTCCAATTTGCTGTGTTAGTAGTATTTTACGTATTTTTAATTCATTTGTTACAATTTACTATTCAATATTGATAAATTATCACTAACTAAAAGTTCATACTTTAATTAGATGCTCTTTGTTTTTGCCTAACATCTATTTTATTTCTTGGAGGGTGTTTAAAATTCTTCATTATACTTCATCATATCTATTTAGGCTTCTTTTGACTGTGACAATTTTTCATACTGTTTTTATGATTGTGACAGTTTCCAAGAGTCTTGGCCAAATATTAGAAGGCCTCTCAACTGAGATGTCTGATATATTTCTCATGGTTAGATTGAGGTTATGTGTTTTTAGGAGGGAAACTACAGGTTTAAAGTGCCATTTTCATCACATCATATCAAGGCTATACATCAACACGATTTATCACTGTTGTTGACTATGGTCACTTGGCTTAGATAGTGTTAGGTTTCTTCGATTACAGTTACTCTCTTTTTCCTCTTCCATTCTATATTTTTTATAAAGAAGTCAGCATTTCCAATTCATACTTTATGAGTGGGATGTTATTCTCCCCTTCTTTCACGGTGAAATATATAAATTATTCAAAATTTCTCTGCTAGGGAATTTTTTTCTCCTCCCTTTTTTAATTTATTCAATCATTTACTTATACCTATGTTTACTCATGGATATTTGTTTTATACTTTGGGTTACAATCCAATATTTTTTGATACGTTTTGTGGCTAAAAGTATGTCAGCTTTGACCATGTTAAGCTCTGTCTCACTTGACTCCTATGGTTTTTTTTTTTTTTTTTAATACACTTACTTTTTGAATTACAGGATTTCTTAGATTTATCTTGTGTATTTCCTAACCTCGTTCTAAGATCTGCCTTTTCTTCAAGAATCTCTGGTTCCTTTTGCTGGATAATGGTGTTAGAAACCAAGATCTTGGCATTGGTATGCTCATTGCCACTGGGGTATCATTGTTTCTAGGATATCTCAGCTGCCAAATCAAGGAAATATATGTGTGTGCACTAATCCAGATACATACGTATCTCCATAACTATTTTCATATGTAAACATCTATCTATGTAAAGCTAAACATAAGTTCATACTGATGTACATGGCTCAAATCCATTAGCACAATGTACCATTTAAACCTACTTCCTTTGCTTATTGGTAAATAGCCACATTGGCCACCTGATTTTCACCACCCACCATCCATTTACTTAATTTTTCAATTTCAGTATACATGTATAGTAGTCAGAATTGTTAATCATACCTCTGTGGGAAACATCTTTGTCAACTAAAGTACAGTGATTCTGCAAAATAATTTGCCTTTAGTCTTAGAGGTGAATTTCCAAAGTGACCTGTGTTCACACTTTAGACTTTTTTATTATGATAAAAAAGCATAATGTATCATATGTGCCTAATTTTGCATCTGTGAAGATACATAATTGGAAAAAAAATTGTCAGTTATAGAGCAAGGTATAGCAGGAAAAGTTGTTTATCTCATCCCCATAGTTTATTTAAGTTAAAATAACAAAGGATTAGCACAAAAGAATGAGATGCTCCTTAATTTTTCATATCATTTATTGTGTGACATATTTTTCATGCTTGCTATTTCATAATAACTCTTTTATCAAGCAAAGAGAGTATATTCTCAAAGCCCAGAAATCAGAAAGGAAAGATTTTATTATATCATTACTGTCAATCATTGAATAGAGAGAAAAGAAAAAGATTAAGTCAAAGGAGAGTAGCTGTCATCGGGTTTTTTCCTATGGGCTTAGTCATGGATGATGCTCTTTTGCTTGCCCTTCCTGGAATAATTCCTGCATCTCTGCTTATCCCTGTAGAAAACTTGACCATTAAGTGAAATAATTCAGCTCACCAGCCTAAGAAAAGGGGGAGAGAGGATTAGGGGAGAGAGGATATCTGATAATCATCTATTGTCATCTGTGGAAAAAAGTAAAGAATATATTGTTCAAACGGTCCTTCTTACTAAAGTCTTTATTCTTAGAGTTTTCAACCTTTATATACTGCTTACAAAACAAATTCATCAGTTTTTGACCAGAAAAGTAAGGTGTTCTTTGGATTTTTGGTAAAAATTCTACTCAAACACTTTCCCACCTATTATATTAAAAACTAGTGTTTTAGAGGATACTAAAGCAAAGAGGTCTCAATGTATCATTTAAATGAAATTTTGAAATAATGAAAATGATATATGCTAATGATTATAATAATTATAATTCACTCAAATACACAATAACTACAGAAGTGGGACTCAAGAGAATATACTGAAAGGATGTATATTTCGAGGACAGAGTTTATCTTGTTAAGTGGGCATTGCTTGAGAAGGTTAGAGGAAGATGTAATTCAGACAGATGAGGTCATTCCTGTCAGAGGTCAAGGTGGAGAGGAGGAAGTAGGGACTGTGTTGGAGGTAGTTCTAGAATGTTTGGTATCATGAAAATTATTATGAAATAGGATTTAAAAGGTAGGTAGAAGCCAGAATACAAGGGACTCTGAGCGCTAGTGGAGGACCTTAAACCTGAAGCACCATGGAAGGGTTTCTAGCAGGAAGTGACGTCATCCGAGCCATGCTTCCAAAGAAGAAGTCAGATGGAGGAGCAGAAATAGACTTAGGTAAGGGTTGAGGGACACTGAAGGTGGGATCATTAAATGACCATGACAAAGGACCGAGGGCCTGAATGAAGAGGGTAATAGCAGAAATGGAAGGAATGGGCTGAGACCCAGAAGAGAAAGGACAGTGGGTCCTTGCACGTGATTGACCACAAGGAACTCACATAGTGGGAGAATTGAAGGCAACTTTCCAGAGTCAGACCTGTGGCCACCAGATTATTATCAAGGGCAGGGACCAGTTAAAAGTTGGGGACTTCAACCTGGGACCAGTTGTTGAATTTGAGGTGAGATAGTATCAGGCTATAGTTTTCAAAATAGGATTGCTCAAACTTGTCTTGCTAACTATGAGACACCCCTTGTATTAGTATTGTCAAGGGAAGGTTGAAACCTTGAGAATGTTAACTCAGCATTTGAAGGAGGTAAATGCAGAGAGTAAAAACAGACGGAATTTTTTGTTTACTGGGGATTCTGATGTACTTGTTTCTGACAGTGTGACTTCATACATTATTAGAAACACATTGAACTAAAAATGATGCAGGCTTGACAGTATGTCAGCGATAAAGTACTATGGGAAATGCCCTAGGAAAGTTCCACCCAAGTGGCTAGAGTTGGAGAATATTTGCTCATGGTTAACATGACTTTGTTAACCACTATTCCTAAAGCTACACCAAAGCAGTGGTTCTCAGTGTGTGGTCCCTGGGAACCTGTTGCATGAGGAACATAATTGGGGCCCTAGCCTAGACCTGCTGAATCAGAAACTGTGAGGTTGGGGTCCAGAATTTCATCTAGGTCATTCTGATGCACACAGAAGTTTGAGAACCACTGCACTAAAGCTGTAGTAGCCCACAAGTGACTCACCGCATTAAGCAGGTGGAAAACAGGAGCTGCAGTCCCGGGAACACTCATGTTCCTAACACAAGCACAGCAGCTTCGTTAAAGTGGGGGTTATAACTGGATCCTCGGTGAAGCTAATCCAGCTCCTGCCTCCACTGGCCAGAGATCCTGAAATGTAAGAAAGAAAGAAGACGTTTACCTCTTATTATCTTTTTCTATGTGAGGCTATTAGTCCTTCCCGTTTGCTATGAATTACGTTCCCTCTCCTAAGGGTCACTGAAGTCTTCAGTACTTCAGAATGAGACTTATGTGAAATTGAATTCTTTACAGAGGTTTCAAACTGAGGTCACTGGGGTAGGTCCTGAACCAATAAGACTAGTGTTCTGTATTTTAAGAAATATGGATTTTGGACATGGAGACAGACACATACCAGGGAAGGTGCTGTAAAGACACAGGTGATTGGAGTCATGCATCTATAGATAAGCCAAGGAGTGAAGGTTTGCTGACGGCTGCTAAAAGCTGGAAGAAGCAAGGAAACCTACTTCTCAGAGCTACATGGAGGGGACAACTTGGTCTCAGACATTTGGCTTCAAGAATAGTGAGACAGTCTACTTTTGTTGTTCTCAACTACCCAGTCTTGGGTGTTTTGCTTCAGGTGTCCTTGGAAACAAATACACAGCTCTAATCTCTGACACTGATGCTCACCCAGTCACATCAGAAACTATGCAGGATTCAAAGGGAATGAAAAGATGCCCACAGAAACAGGCTAATGCTGCTCAGTCTGTGGATGGAGAAGCCTATGTAGAGAGGAGGGGCTTCACAGAGAGGTCAGCTCCAGATTGGACGTTCCGAGAAAACCCAGTGTAAACACAGAGAAGATGTGACTGTTCTGAAAGTATGTTTTGTTGATCTAAGTTCTATATTGCTTGAAAAACATATTCAGGGCTTTTCAGAGAAGACAGCCCGGGATTGTCTGCAGGCATCAGGAGTGCGTAAGAAGGCACTTCCTCTCATAGCCACATGCTGCAGAGTGAATGAGAAGGCAGGTACCATAACTGTGCATAAAAATTCTCACAGGAAAACCGGGTTCTGTCATTCCCACAGTTATTCCATTGAGTTGGAGTTATAGCTGAACACCGCAGAAAGGACTTTTGATACAATCTTGTTTCATCTGCTCTAATGACATAGATATTCGTTAATTGAAGAGAGGATTTAAGTGCTGTCAATAAAAACACTGCAGCTATAAATTGCTTAAGTCCAAGACACACTCTAGCGGCAGTTTCTGGAGCTAATTTAGAAAGAAAGACTTCAGCTGGGGACAGCAGGCGTCAGGGAGAGGTCCTTTAGGCAGGAAGCAAAGCTGTGTCTCTCAGCTGAGACCTGGGAGTGGGATTTGGAATGAAAGTTCCCTGCAAGTTCCTTTGGCAAGTTCCTCTGCCAAAGGAGATAGTGGAGAAATGGAATTTCCAAATGCTGCTAAAACAACAAACCAGCAAGCAGATAAACACCCAAGTTCATACGTCCAAATATCCACGGCTCCCCTGCACCCTGTTTCTCTGTTCAGTTGACTAGCTTCTTCAACAAATATTGATGCTGTTTACCACTTAAATTCTTAAATACTGTCCCCATTTCCCATTTTTCCTTTTTATGGTGCTAACTCCATTCCATTTTACGACATTTTATGACTTTTTTTTATGGCGCTAAAATTACAGATTTTTTCCAACGTATTAAAATATTCAAAAGATAACCTCAGAGATGTTTGAATTTTCACCATCAGTTGGAATTTGGAATATATTGAGTTTAATCCCCAAGCCGCCTCTTTTTAAACAGAAATAAAACCTACTAAGTGCCTGTATCATTTTGTACCTGCCATAAAAATCACCAGTCATTAGAGGCATGGGATGGCATCTGCATGTTTGAGTGATCACAGGCACTGTCACCATGTCACTCGAGAAGCTGATTTGTTTTCTGCCATTTCTCTGCATGCTTTTTCTCTTGTAAGTGGCCAGGGCTCTGTGATAGCATGAATCATTTGAAGAGGATTTAACAAGACACTCGATGCTCAGAAGATGAAGTGCTCCAGCGAGGTGTCTGAAGTCTTCGTGGTGTGTGGATTGAGTTAGACCTTAGAAAACACGAGCTCCGGCAGCTTTTCATAAATTCAGGCTTCTCCGACCCAGAGTTTGGAGGACTACATTCTATGCTGCTGCCTTCTTTTGAAGTTTAGCTGGTTATTGATTTTTGATACTTAGAACATCATTTTCTTTCAACAACTGAAAAATTTGGACATGAGCATGAGTAGCATTTTACAAAATGTCCTGATGTTGTTCTGACTGACTTGTATATCAAAGTGAATTGGCTCATTTATGAGCTGTGTATTAAAATGGGGCTTGTGGTAGTACAAGTGTCAAGTCCCTCATTGGTTGTCCCCTTCTCTCACCCAGGGTCTGCAATTGTCCTTTCACACATGTGTGTGTTTGCGCGCCCACACACACAAACACACACACACATACCAGTGCTCAAGTGTGATAGGGAAGTACCAGCATTTCCCACTCTCAAGGGGCCTGTGATTTGACCCGGGTAAACTAAAGAGTCCAATTGACCTTGACATTGTAGGACGTCACAGAAAGAACAAGATTCCCAAAAAAGACTGAGAGCAAACTTCTTACCAATTTAGCAGCAAAGAGGGCCAGAACTCATTAAAATTAATTTATATAAATCAAAGAAATATAACATCTCTTATTTCTGAACATCTTGGCTAGTTGTAAATTCATAGTTTATATGCATTAACTATAATGAAATTATAGTCTGGATGACAAAAATCTCAAGATATGGAAAGATTAAAGAAGACTTCAAGTTATTTTACATAATGTGGGAAACAAACAAGTTAACATCTATTCTGTTAAAATTAATCTTGAAGTCATAGTAAATCAATATTTATTTAAACATAAATTTTTGATATAACTACTATAGTTTTCTTCTGTTTAGTATTCATATTCAGGTCCTGACATCTCATTTACAGTTAGTCTGTACAAAATAACTAATAAAAGCCGTAAGTAAAAATTAGTTTCCATATATTTTTTAAATATTTATTTTTTAGTTGTAATTGGACACAATCCCTTTATTTTATTTATTTTTTAATGTGGTGCTAAGAATCGAACCCAAGGACTCACACAGGCTAGGTGAATGCTCTACCACTGAGCCCAGCCCTTTATTCTTTTTAATACTAATGATTATATTTATTTTTTAATAACAATGTCACATGCTGTTTTACGAAGAGAAAACACATTATATTGGCAAATGAAAGCAAGCAAGGAAGAAGAAAAAATAAAAAGAAAAAGCTAAAAAATTTAATTATGATGACTTTAATTATTATAAATTTAAAACTTATTTTTTTATTATTTCTAATCAGTTATACATGACAGAAAGATTTTTGATTCATTGTACATAAATGGAATACAATGTTTCATTTCTCTGGTACACGATGTAGAGTCCAACCATGTGTGCAATCATACATGTACCTAGGGTAATGATGTTTGTCTCATTCCACCAGCTTTCCTATCTCCCTTCCCCCTCCCCTTTCTTCCCTCCCCTTGTCCCAAAGTCCCTCCATCCCCACATCCCATTATGGATCAGCATCCACTTATCCTAGAAAACACTCAGCCTTTGGTTTTTTGGAATTGGCTTACTTTGCCTAGGGTGATATTCTCCAACTCCATCCATTTACCTGCAAATGCCGTAATTTTATTCTCTGAGTGATACTCCATTGTGTGTATATACCATAGTTTCTTTATCCATTCATCTATTGAAGGGCATTTAGTTTGGTTTCACAGTTTAGCTATTATGAAAATTGTGCAGGTATAAACATTGAAGTGGCAGGGTCACTATTGTATGCTGTTTTTAAATCCTTTGGATATAGACGAAGGAGTGGGATAACTAGGTCAAATGGTGGTTCTGTTCCAGGTTTTCCAAGGAATCTCTGCACTGCTTTCCAAACTGGTTGCACCAATTTGCAGTCCCACCAGCAATGTATGAGTATGAGTGTGCCTTTTCTCCCACATCCTCACCAACACTTATTATTGTCTGTATTTTTGATAATTGCCATTCTGACTGGTGTGAGGTCAAATCTTAGAGCAATTTTGATTTGCTTTTCTTTAATTAATAGAGATGTTGAGCAATTTTTCATATATTTGTTGATCGATTATTTATCATCTTCTTAGAAATGTCTGTTTAGCTCCTTAGTCCATTTATTGATTGGGTTGTTTGTTTTTTGGTGTTAAGTTTTTTAGTTCTTTATGTATCCTGGAGATTAGTGCTCTATTTGACATGCATGTGGCAAAATTTTTTTCCCCCAAATGTAGACTCTCTCTTCACCTCATTTACTGTTTCTTTTGCTGAAAAGAAGCTTTTTAGTTTGAATCCATCCCATTTATTGAATCTGGATTTTATTTCTTATGCTTTAGGACTCAAAAAAAAGTCGGTGATGAAGATTTGGGCCTACTTTTTCTTCTACTAGGCACAGTGTCTCTGGTCTAATTCCTAGATCCTTGAACCATTTTGACTTGAGTTTTGTGCAGGGTGAGAGATAGGGTTTAGTTTTATTTTGCTACATATGGATTTCCAGTTTTCCCAGCAACATTTATTGAAGACACTATCTTTTTTCCAATGTATGTTTTTGGCACCTTTGTCTAGTATGAGATAACTGTGTTTATGTGGGTTTGTCTCTGTGTCTTCTATTCTGTACCATTGGTCTACATGTCTATTTTGGTGCCTAATACCATGCTATTTTTGTTACTATAGCTTTGTAATATAGTTTAAGGTCTGGTATCGTGATGCCTCCTGCTTTACTCTTCTTGCTAAGGATTGCTTTGGCTATTCTGGGTCTCCTAATTGTCTAAATGAATTTTATGTTTGTTTTTTCTATTTCTAAGAAATTATATCGGGATTTTAATTAGAATCATACTGAATTCATATAGAGCTTTGTAGTATGGTCATTTTGACAGTATTAATTCTGCCTATCCAAGAACTTGGGGGACCTTTCCATCTTCTAAAGTCTTCTTTACTTTCTTTTTTTAATGTTAAATAGTTTTCCTTATAGAGGTCTTTCACCTCTTTTGTTAAATTGATTCCAAAGTATTTTATTTTATTTTAATTTTTGAGCCTATTGTGAATGGGGGTTTCTAATTTCGTTTTCAGAGGATTTATCAACAATGTATAGAAATGCATTTGATTTATGGGTATTGATTTTATATCCTGCTACTTTGTGGAATTCATTTATTACTTCTAGAAGTTTTCTGGTGGAGTTTTTTGGATACTCTAAGTATAGAATCATGTTGTCAGCAAATAATGGTAGTTTGAGTTCTTCTTTTTCTATTTGTTTCCCTCTAATTTCCCATTACTCTGGCTAGAACTTCAAGGCTGACATTGAATAGAAATGGTTTGTTTGATATACATAGATGCCCCCATTGTTTGGGGCATAGATATTTATGATTATTATATCTTGTTGATGTAAGAATCTCTTAACAAGTAAGAAATGTTCTCCTTTATCCTTTTTCACTAACTTTGGCTTGAAGTCCACTTTATCTGATGTGAGGATGGAAACCCCTGCTTGTTTACATGGTACATGTGAGTGATATGTTTTTCCCCACGCTTTCACCTTCAGTCTATGGATATCTTTTCAGGTGAGATGAGTCTCTTGAAGGCAGCATATTGTTGGGTCTTTTTAAAAATGCAATCTGTCAGTCTATGTCTTTTAATTGATGAGCTTAGCGCATTCACATTCGGGATTATTATTGAAATGTGATTTGTATTCCCGAACATTTTGGTTTATTTTTGTTTTTTAATTTGTCTTGGTTTCTCCTTTGATTGGCCTTTCCTTTAGTATCGTTCCTCCCTTTGCTGATTTTCATTGTTGTTTTTCATTTCTTCCTCTTGGAATATTTTGCTGAGAATGCTCTATAATGCAGGCTTTCTTGCTGTAAGTTCTTTTAACTTTTGTTTATCATGAAAGGTTTTTATTTCATCATCAAATCTGAAGCTTAATTTTGCTGGATATAAGATTCTTGTTTTGCATACATTTTCTTTCAGAGCTTGGTATATGTTGTTCTACTGTCTCCTAGATTTGAGGGTCTGGTTTGAAAAATCTCTTGAGATATGTAAGTATCCCCTGCTATATGTAATTTGGTTCCCTTCTCTTTTGGCTTTTAGGATTCTATCTTTATTCTGTATGCTAGGCATTTTCAGTATAATGTGCCTTGGTGTAGATTTGTTGTAATTTTGTACATTTGGTGTCCTGTAAGCCTTTTGTATTTGATTTATTCTTCAGGTTTGAGAAATTTTCTGATGTCATTTTATTGAAGAGACTGTGCATTCCTTTAGTTTGAATCTCTGTGCTTTCCTCTATCCCAGTAAATACTATATTTGGTCTTTTGATACTATCCTATAAATCTTGGATGTTCTGTTCATGGTTTTTTTATCATCTTCACAGAGTGGTAAACTTTATTTTTAAGATTGTATATTTTGTCTTCATTATCTGAGATTCTGTCTTCCAAGTGATCTGTCTGTTGGTGATGCTTTCTATTGAGTTTTTTATTTGATTTATTGTTTCCATCACTTCAAGGATTTCTGATTGGCATTTTTTCAGAATCTCTATCTCTTTCTTGAAGTAATCTTTTTGCTACCTGTATTTTCTCCCTTATCTCTTTGTTGGTATGATCAATGGTTGCCTGTTTTTGCTCTTTTATGTCATTCTTTAATTTGCAGATCATTTTAATTATGTATATTCTGAACTCCTTCTCTGACATTTCATCAACTGCACTTTCTGTGGATTCTGTTACTGTAGTATCCTGATTTGTTTGGGGGCACTTTCTTTCCTTGTTTTTTCATGTTATCTATGTGTCTTACTTTCTTGCAGTGAGGATCTGGGTTATTGCAGTGTCTACCCTGTAAACTTGTAGTGGCCCTGCAGATTACCTGTGCCTCACCTTGAAGTTGGGGTTCCAGACACCCCAGTGGGTGTCCCAAGATGGATGCTACTGCAGCTAAAGATGGTGGCAGTGGTAACAGAGGTAATTCAAGATACCAGTGGGGGTGTCCCAAGATGGATGCATCCACTTTCAGAGAAGGGGCTGAAAGGACAGGCCTTACAATGGCTTTGGGCTGCCTGTTCAGAGATGCAGTGCTGTGGCGAGACATGCTGCAGTGGGCAGTAGCCTCCAGGTTCTGTCTGTTGTTCAGAGGTGGAGGCTAAAATGTGGGGAGGGCTATGGCTATGGCTGCAGTGTCCCAAGATGGAGGCGGGATGGGGGAGCAACATGTTGATAAGTGGGAATCCATAGCGTGGTCCTCCACTCCATGTGGGGACGGTCCTGGGTCTGGGCCTGAGCTCCTATGTGAGTCGGCAAGGTAGTTTGGGCCTGACCTGGGGCTGAGCTCCTGCATGGGTCTGCAGAGGTGGGCCTGAGCCTGGGCCTTGGCTCCTGCATGGGTGGGCAGGGGAGGTCCTGCAAAATTTAGTCAGTTTTTTAAATCAATTATTTGCAGGTTCTCATATCAGAATTGAAGCTTGTATCTACATTTATCCAAATGAAATTTAGCGACTTGCCCCATCTAAGGTATATTGGGAGTTCTCAACTCATTTTCTTTTTCCTTCCTCTTCAGCATTGCTCTCTCTGTGTGTCTGTGTCTGTCTGTGTGTCTGTCTGATAGCAGAGAATACATTAATATTAGCATCCACTTTTATGCCCATATTGACCTTTGCCACTCCCAGGCCTTCCTTCCTACTTGTTCCACTAATGAGGACAATTGACTGTCACCTGAGGGCTTCCCCGTCTCACCATATCGAAGACCAATTGTGAATTCAGACAAGAGGAGAATCTCCTGATCAACCTCTGAGACTTAGTCAAACCACTCTGGCTGCTGGTTATACAGTGATTGTCAGAAAATTGTAATTTGGATTTGGTGTCCTCTGCATCTTGTGCATAGCCCTTGCTTTTCTTCCATAATTGTTGCTTTGCCTGGGTTTAGTAGACTTCTAGCCCCGTTAACATGCCCTGCTGTGCCATCCCTGATCAGTGTTCCTGATCTTGTCACCTCAACCTACTTCTCTCAGTCCTGTACCTCTCCAGGTGGCAACTTTATTCATTCAGTGGTTCAAGATGAAAGTGTTTGTTCATTTTTGATATTTTTCTTTTCTTGATACTTAGGTGACCCATAAATCCAGTTTGCCTGGGATATCCAGGATTATGTTTATTTTTTTCCCAGCATAAATTTTAGAAGAGTCCTCATTCATTCTCAAGGTGTCCTGGCTTGGATAATAAATGATATACTCATCCAATTCTTGCCCCATGGAATATTCTATACAATGCACCGAAAGTCCTCAGTGGCACCACCTTCAAAATATATCCAGTATCCACTTGCTTCTCCCCATTTCCCACACACTGTCTGGATCCACATATTATTCTCTCTTGGACCACAGCAATAGTCTTCAAGCTGCTCTTTCTGCCTCTGTAATTGCTTCACTTCAATCCATTCTCTGCACAGGGTGGGCTTGTGTCACTCCCTGCTACAACATTCCTGTCACTTCCAAATCAGAGCATCTTGCCATGGCCTATAAGGCTGGAAGCTATCCTGCCTGTTTGTCTTTCCATAATTACACGCTAACCCTCTTCCTCTTCAGTTTTCTTCCCAGCTGCTGCTTATGCTTCTTGCTGAGTTGTGAACACATCGTTGTAGGTTGTATTCTCTCTGCCTAGAATTCTCTTCCCCTGGCCTTGCATGCAGAAAGCCCTAAATTTATTCATATCTCTCTCCATTCAAAGGTCAGCTCATCTAAGATGCCCTCTTTGGGGTATCTGTCCTGATTCTGGGCAGGAAACAGAAACAACTGTAGATGTTCTGAGTAGAAATAAATTTGATTTAAAAATTAGGAGGTTATAAAATCATTAGAAGACAGAAAATCAAAGGATCATTCCTCAACCCCAGGTTCTAGGTCACATTGCAGCACAGTTAAGGAAATTGCTGATGGTACTGCTGCCTCCACGGCTGCTGCCCTGGTCACCCCATAACCATGAAGGAGATATTAGTGGACACATGCTTTTATCTGTTGAATTCTGCCAGAGGATTCCACCGTGCAGGAAAATGACCCTTTATTGCCCTGAATCTTTCACATGTTTTTCAAGGGCACCACCTTACTGGTGGTACTTAAACCATGCTTACTGATCTAGCACAAAGGTAGGCCTGGGAAACATTTTTCCAATTCTCTTGTAACTAGAGGACATAGATGGGGAAGGACCTGGGTCCAGAATGCCAACAGGCTGCACATGATCCTCTGGACCCTATTCCAATCTCATCTTCACGCTGCTTAATTTTTCTCCAGAGCATTTCTCACCACCTAAAATATTTACTTGTTTGTTCTACCTGTCTTTACTAATAAAGTTTAAAACAAGCACTAGAAAAATATTCCGTTGGCATAGAGTAGAGCACTTCAGAAATAGGCAGCGAACATATGAATGAATAAGGAAATCCTTCCTGTAAGACATATCTTAGATGGATGATCCTAAGTAAAGTGCAAAAATAAATAGTATGTTCCATATTGTATAGGAATCATTACAGAGGATTATTCCATTGGGTAAGAAATAGGAAAAACATCAGTAAATTTAAGAAGAAAGCAGTTTTAGGTCAGCAAGAATTTGTGGGAATAAAAGCAATCAATTCATTGTACTCTTGCAATTATAACTGGAAATTATATTTGCTTCTCCTGGGGAAGAAAAACAAAGGGATAGATGATAGCTTGAAGTAGCAGCAACTTTCTGTTATTTTTTCCATCTCTCACCATTCTTCCTGGGAGGTGATCTGATTGATGAGATTGTGGAAACTCTGTATATGCTGGCTCAGCTCTTCTGTTGCTCACAGGACCTGACAGCTGGCAAACCAAATGCTAGAAGCCAACCAGGCCAACTTTCCCTCTGTGGGGAGTGGCCTGCAATCGTCCAGCTTCTCTGCTTTTGACTGAGGAGTTAAGTTCAATTTATATAAAAAAAAATTTGAAGACTATTTTGATCTCCTTGGTGAAACTATTTTCCTCAATAATAAATCAGATTATTTTTTATCTTTAGTTTTTTTCCCTGTGATTATTTATTATAGTTCTCATATTTAGATACACGTTAGAATCACCTGAGAGATTTCAGATATATTGATGCCTGGGTCCCACCTCCCAAGATGCAAATTTAATTGTCCTATGATACAGGCTTGAGGATTAGAATGCTGAAAAGCTCCTCCAGTGATTCTCAGAATCATCTAAGGTTTCATGTGGTTGCCTAGAAGAAGGGTGTCAAATAGTGCCTTCCAAACTCAATGCAGCAGATTGAAATTGGTATTAGTTTATTGCTTGCCATATGTTATGGACTGAATCATGTCTCCAAAAAAGAGAGGCTGAAGTTCTAATTCTTGGTTCTTATGAATGTGACCTTATTTGGAAATAGTCTTTGCAGATGTCAACAAGTTAAAATTGAGGACATCAGGGTAGGTAACCCTGTACAACAGGTGTCTTTATGAGAAGAGATGAGACAGGGATATGCAGAAAGATGAGGACCCTGTGAAGACTGAGGCAGATATTAAACTGCCACCAGCCAGGAAGACCTGGGGCTACAAAAAACTGAAGGTCACAGGAAGTTGTTGCACTGGAAGCTTCAGAGGGAGTCTGACCCTACCAACACCTTGATTTCAGACTGTTAGCTTCCAGAACTGGGAGAGAAGAAATTTCTCTTGTTTTAGTCAACAATTTGTGGTTCTTTTTATGGCAACCCTATAAAGTAATATGCATCACTTGAACATGCTTTTTAATAGTGCATTTCAAAGACTAGCACATCCTTAGAGATTGTACATTCCACTTACGTTCCTTGAAAAAAGTTGTTGGATTTTGCTAAACTCTTCATTATTCAGAACTCTCTTCTGCTTCATTATACAATAATCATTCTTCAGACTGTAGTTACAGAATCCCATGGGATCTCACCTAAAGAATTTTTATCATATCCATTTGCAAGAAAATGGGCTCAGTGAGATCTTACAGAATAACCCCATAAATAATGTACACTCAAATAAATATCAATTGACTTTTCCTAGGGCATTACCATGAGTCTGTCAAAACTTCTGAGTTCCCAAGGATCATGGTCCCTATAAATCAGGGTCGTTATCTCGTATTCACACACATGCATAAATACTGCTTTTGAAAGAATCTGCATTTCCTGCACCTTTTAGCAGGCACATGTTTTATGTGTGCTCTCTCCCTATCTACCGGGTAATTGGACCAGGAGTGTTTCTGTGATCCAACATTCCCATGCTCACGGATTAGTCTTGAAATATTTCATACAATGAAACACAGAAAGATGATCTGAATGTACTAAGTTCCCCTTTGAGAAATTTGAACTCAAGACTTCCAAGGAATTGGATCCATTAGTAACAGAGACACATTCTCTGAAGGGTTCATTTTTGTCCAGCCCAAGTTATGAAGAAATATACTATTAAGACATTCTAAAAGAAACAGAAGAGATACACTAGTTGGAGCAATGTCTCTGGAGAAATAATACTATGAAGTAATACTGTGAGAGGAAAAAGGAGTTGGATGGGGGAGACAGAGAAAGAAATAAATGAACAAATTCATAGAAATGCCTCCTTTTATATGAAAAATTTTGCTGTATATGTGTAATAAGAATTGTAATGCATTCTGCTGTCATATATAAATAAAAAAAAGAAATGCCCCCTTTTCTGAAGCCAACGGCCATGATGCTACTTCTAGTCTTTATATAACTTCCAGTAAATTCTTTTATTATAGTTCAGTGTCAGTTTTCATTTTAAAAGAAAGATCCAAATTAAAGCAAACTCTTTATGTCAAGTCATTTACCTTAAATGTAATCTACTACTCAAGTTTATGTATATGCAACTTAATAGAACTGGGGTTTCCTAAAAGATATCTCACTAGCCACAATGAATCTTGGAGAACCTCCCTGTTTCTAAATTACATTGCAATCATTTCACACCTAAATCAAAAGTAGAAATGCTGGGCCATGAGTAGTAGTCAGCCTACAATGGTATCTGATTAGTCTATTCTATACTTTAAAGTAGAAAAATACATAAAAATGTAGACTACTGCCTTCTCTTGAAATTTATGTCTGAGAACAAAATGCTAACTTCCTGTGGAACAACAATTGTCTGGATTTGAATAGGATAGGAGCTACTGGCCTTGGATTGTATCTGTATGTTCCAGTGAGCTATAGTTCACCACTCTGTAGGGTGGCCAACTATTGGTTGCCATTGAAGATTGGTTTTACACTATTTTGTGTGTATGTATGAGGGAGGGGAGAAGTGATAGTGTGACTGTCCCTGAAACAAGAGAGAGAGAATTTTTTTATTGCTATTAGAGTTAAGACTATTCTTATATACTTAATCTAAAAGCACAGTATTATCCAAAAAATGCAAACAAGAAAGAATTGTATAACTTTCCTAATCCAGAAATATATTTGATACAGTAAGCCCAGGCTGACATGAAAGACCAAAGTTTTGTGCCTTAAAATAACATATCCCAGGGAGTTCATGAAAAGATATTGGCAAACTTGCTTTCCTTGAATTTTCTAGGGCATTCAGATTAAGCTATAAACCGCAACCTCTTTTTTCTTAAAAATATAATACATAAAAGAAAAAAGTGACTTGTGTATATCTTGCTACATCATTTTGCACAATTACACAATGCTCTTCTTTGGGCAGGGGGCCGTATTTTGTTGTTGTTGTTGTTGTTGTTGTTGTTGTTTGTTTCTTGTTTTTTCTTTCACTGTTTGGTTGACTTTCTCCTCTTTTGTCCTTGACCCCTCTGCCTTCATCAGTAACCTCTCCAGTCCCTTCTAAGCAAATAATTTGTGTTAACCATTTAATATTATCCCTCTATATACTCCCATGTTCTTTGGATCATCTTCTGAGATAAACACGCACACACACACAAACACACATCCATACTAAAATGTTTTATTAAAGTTTTATAGTTTCCCAGTTTGAATTTGGTTTTAGCTTCCATTATTGGGATTTTTGAATCTCATTGAATTTCAAATGATATCAGGTTGTATTCCAGAAGACTCTCAGCAATGCATATTTTGGTGGCAATATATAAGAATATTATTTTGTTGGTATTAATTAGTGTTAGGTGTTATACAGCTTTTAATTTTTGCTTGCTTGGTTAATGTAAGTTGATTTCCTTGTTATATTCCTATTTAATTTCCATAACTACTAGTGGATTGAGTTTCTCCACACTTATTAGATATTATATTGCTGTGTTATGAACTGATTATTCGTGTACTTTCTCTGGTTTTCTGTTTCCTAGTCTTTTTCTTGTCAATGTTTCAGTAAGCCTTTTAGTGTAATACAGATGCTAACTTTTTGTTTGTATTATTCGCTATCATTTTAGTTAGCTATTACCTACCTATATGTAGTTATCTTAACATGATTGTTCAATGTTTTAAATTATAGGTACTTTTTATTTTTTAATCTTCTGTGTTTACATCTGGAATAGGAACTCCTATTCTCTGCCTGCCTTCTAGGTTTTCTCAAAATATTCATTTGATTTTATTTTCATGTTTAATATTTTACTCTAGGTAGTATATTATAAATGTTCAATTTTGTTTTTATCTAGATGAACAGCTTTCATGTTGTTACTTAACAAATTATTTTCCCTCTGATTTGATTTACCACTTCGTAAAATATTGAATTCTCAGATAATATTGATTTTATTTCTTGATGATTCTCTGTTCTGTTTCATCATTCTATGTGTATAATGTGCAGAATTATAATTTGAGCATAGTGGCAGATGTTTTATGTCTTCAATATACTTCTATAATTTACTTGACTTATGCCTTAAATTTATTCCAAATTATATTTAGGAATTGTCACTATTTTAAATAGAATGATTTTCTTCTTTTCCCTTTGCAGGTGCTTGTTGCTAGGCCAGAATATTCTACTTGTTTTTTAAGTCTATTTTCTTCTTAGTTACCTTAACAAATCATTTAATTAATAATAAAATTTGAAAGACTGGGTATGTGGCTCCGTGGTAGAGCACTTACTAAGCATGTGTGAGACTCTGGGCTTGATCCCCAGCAACAGAAAATAATAAGGATATTTTTAAAGTATACTCCTTGGAAATTTAAAAATATACAATCTTAGTAGTTTGCTGAATTTTACCAAATACCCTTCCTTTCCCCTTGAATGTAAAAAAGAAAAGAGATTGAAAGTTCTCACCCAGCTCCAGCCGGTACTGATAAGAAATGACACACACTTCTGTGTAGATGAGTAAAATACCTGAACAAAAAGATAATGAGTTACAAAGTTCCAGACTGAGAACAAATATTACCTATGAAGGACAAACCCCAGACTTCCCATCTGTGACATCGGGCACTAGAAGACAACCAAATAGCATCTATCAATTTCTTGGAGTAGAAGTTTAGGATCAAGAGGCACATATACACCCTAATACTTTCCCCTATTAGAGCCAAGGAAGTATATTTAAGGACATAAAATATTTTAGGTCATAGTGTTTATGAAATAAAATATAAGTGCAGTCGATTTATTCTGGCAATGTTAAAAGAAGTGCCAAGTAAGTCTTTTGAAACAGGTGATAGGTGCGCTAAGGGGAATTCTAATAATATGAAACCAAAAGAGGGGCTAAGCAGGGGCCTGGTAGAGCATCTTGTGGGGTATCAAATGGTGCATCTTCATGAACAGAAAGACATCATCCTGTTGCCAAATAGTAGTATTTCTTGTCATGGTAATAAGGAAATGAATGGTAACCATTTATAGAATTAAAGCATGCATTTAAATTTCCAAATTAACAACCTGGTCACATTTTGCAATAACAAATGAGGAAATGGAAAACACAATGTAAAGTTAAAACTAGGCATACGTATTTTGACCCTGCAAGTTGTGCTTCCCTCTTCTTTCTGGGATCTGTGAGTAATAATCTTTCTAACATCCTACTCTGTGTTCTCTTGCCATCCAGCACCTGGCCACACTGAACCTAACTTAAATACTCCACTTAAGGAAACACAACAGTTCCTTAAATAAGGTAGTGTTTTCCAGTCTCATTGGCCTGATCATGGAGAGGGGCACAAGACAGGCACAAGGTTGGACCTGGAAGAAGCCTTGTTTCCATGACTTGGGGGTAGGAAGAGTTCCATCTATATATTTGGCTCCTTTTTGTCAAAAAAAGCCAGCAGTCACACAAACACGAAGGGATTCATAGCTTTCTGCAGGCCAAATTATTCCCTGGATCTATCACTTTCTGCTTTCTCACCCAGGGCCACCTGATTCTGGACTCAGAAGCTAAGCTCAAGCCATAGATGAAAAAGTTTCTCTCACTTCTCTCCACCACCCTTGCTACAAAATCCAGACATATACCCCACCTAGGACCATCATCACCAGCAACAAATTCAAGAAATGCACGGTTTCTGAATTGGAATGGAGAATGGAGAGAAAGGAGGCCTGTTCATGTCAAGGTGGTCTCCGAACCGTCTTCCCCATGACCAACTAGATTCAAGGATCACACAGCATGAGCAATCAGCCAGCTATGACATTTGTTTACTTGGATCTCAAGAATATGATGAGGGACAATCATTCCTCTTTCTTGGTGCAGAGGAATAAGAGCAAT
The DNA here is from genome assembly GCF_048772815.1 of Callospermophilus lateralis. Lineage (NCBI taxonomy): Eukaryota > Metazoa > Chordata > Mammalia > Rodentia > Sciuridae > Callospermophilus > Callospermophilus lateralis. The sequence goes on along the minus strand of NC_135308.1, from coordinate 17,380,603 downwards.
ACCCAATACTCAATGATTAATAGAGTCCAAACATTATTCTAAGGGCTTCGCCTGTCTCTGATATAACCATAAAAATCCTACAAAGGAGGCTGAATCACTATCCTGTTTTACAGATGAAGGAATTGAGATTAAGTCATCAGTCCAACATCACATATGTGATAAATGACAGAGGAGGGTCTAACTGCTGGAAACCAGTATGGCTTCAGTATATATTCCTAACCGATATTCCATCCTGTTCTTGGTGATGTGTCCCGTCAAAAGAAAAGAAACAACTGATTATAATCTTTATTAAGTAATAGATCATTTAAAAGAAAATAAAATCTGAACACTGACTGAAGAAAAATGAGTAACATAATATTTAGTATCATATTTTAAATTTAATGGCAAAATAAACCCTTGGCAACATTGAGACACCTTAGAAAAGTTGTGCAATTGCCCTTCCTTCAATATTTTGGGACATGAATGACTGGAACTCACCCATTTGGGACCTTTAGGTCAGGAATTGGTAAACTATGGGCATCCAGCCAATTCAACCCAGTGGCTATTTTGATAAGTAAAATTCTATTGGAATACAGCCTTGCCCATTTAATTATGGATTGTCTAGGCTCCTTTTGCACTACAAAGTTAGAGATGAGTAATTGCAAGGGACTGAACAGCCTGAAAAGCCTAAAATAGTTGCTAGCTGATCCTTTATAGAAAAAGTTTGCTGAATCTTGTACTAGGCTAATATATTCTTCTGAATAATTGTTCTGGGACTTTCATCTCCCCAGTATCACAATTCAATATAAGTCCTATTCCGTTGGGCTTTTGTTCTCTGCCTTCCAATGGGAGAGCTAACGCTCTGAAATCTAATTTATATTAAGGTATTGAAGATGGATACTGTTTGTTATGTGGGGTTATTTTTTTTTTCCTAAGGTGGAATTGCTCTCTAATAGAAGGCTTCTGAAGAGAAATGGTGCAGAACAAAGAAATCAATATCTCATTTTATAATTTCAGAGCCCCTGGCAAATTAGAAAAGATCTTTCTAGAGCCTTTCTAATTATATTACCTACTTCACTTCTGATCTTCCTTACCACAAGTGTGCTTTGTTTGCTTTGCCTGATATTTCTTTTTCTGGAAGCTGGACACTTAAATAAGTCATTGTCTTTTCTATTGGCTCATTGGCTCTGGTCTGGTTACTGCGGGTCAGTAAGTGACTACAGTCACAAATGTTGGAAAGAGATGGTCTCATGGTATAGAAACCGCTGGGGCTGACAACCTGTTCATTCAGGAAGAGAGTTCTTGGAATAGTTTTATTTTTAATGGGCGGGGGGAGGGAGAGAGAGAGGGAGAGAGATAACCCCACTGGGGATAATTATTACTTGGCAGAAAAAAAGAAGAAAAAACTATTATAGTAATGGCAGCTGGTCTGTAATTATAAATATTTATATAGGGCTTGCAGGTTTACAAAGCACTTTCCATAGCTCATCTAATGTTTTCTACACATTTATGAACATTATTTGTATTCCTACTTCGCAAATGAGATAACAGGCTCAGACTGAGCTGTGCATAAGTGGCAGAGATAGAACACGTCTTTAGGTAACACCACGTTTTCCTAGTGTCCGTTTTGTTTTTATTGGAAAGGATGTAGGGAAGCATGATGGGGAAGAGTTAAGGGGCTCTGCAGGGATGAAGTTGGGCAGAGAAAGGCAGATTTCCTGTCTGTAGACATAGGCAAGGTGTTTTGTTTTTTTTTTCACTACTAGGAAGGAAAAATGAAAGGAATTCTTCAGAAGTCTAACATTGACAATCATTCATTTAGCAAATATTTATTGAGCGCCTGGAACAGGCGATCCTGTCCTCATGGAGTGTGTATTTGGTGGAGACAGGCAATAAAAAATATAAATATATCAATATTTTGATAGACTTATCAAACATACAATGAATAATATATTAATAAGTGCTAAGTAACAAGGAGAAGAAAAGTAGAGGAGATATAAGCTGTTAGGACACCAGGTTGAAATTTTAGAAAAAGTGTTCAGGATTGAGGCAGTCACTGAGAATTACCTGATACACCAGTAATGAATTTACTGAATGCAGTGGCTCATTTTTTTCACTTTCTCTGGGGTAATTCTTACTCCATGTTAATTAATTAATAGATGAGTGTTTCTAATTAGTTAAATTTACTAATTAATTAGTTGAATGATTTTCCAACACATTATAGTGGCAGGTAACAAGCTTGATAAAGCTTGTTATGCTGTATCATCTTAGTTCAGCAATATCTCAAGCAGAATGTATTTTTTATGACTTTGTGCTAAGGATAAAATATAACAATATAGAGACTGTGTATGAAAACCTGTAGCTTCCAATACTGTCAAATTGTTAGCTTAGGTACAATGAATCAGTGGATAGCTTTGTGCAACAGTCCTAGAAATGCTGGAATTGGGAGTTATGTTTAATTTCTTTTGCTATATGAGAAAAAGAGAAGACAGTTAACTTAAAATTGGTCTTCCCAAGATCAGTGGGCAGTCAAGCCTCTTGAAATATTCAGAGAGTCTATAGGTAAGAAATATCTGCTGTCTTCTTTTGGTGTTAATGAAGCAATTTACCCAAGTATTGTTGATATTGAAGGGGGCCTGTTAATAATACCCCCTTTTCTGAACACCTACATTTGAAATGAAATAGCACAGGATTAAAAATATATACATATCAGCTTCATTAATGTGAAAGCTGTTTGGTTAACAGCTAGATTTGAAGGCAAGTAAATGGGTTTGTTAATGTTGCTCTTTACAGTTAATTTATTCCCTCCAACTGTCTGTCCTGTTGTGCTCACCACGTTGCTGAGGGCATATTGGGGGGGGGGGCTTCACAAAAAACAAAACAAAACAAAACCCGTTATGCAATCAGATTCTGTAGAGAGAACAGTCACCAAGTAGACTAAGGTGAGAATAGTATGCCCATGGAGCTGTGAGATCAGCAGTCCCTGCCTGAGGCAAATACTCCCTTAACTTTCTCTGGGGAAATTTGAATTTTGATTGAAGAGCACCACTGAAAAGGAGCCCAGGTGTTACTGTAATGAAGTTCCTTCCACATGGAAACATCAGTAGGAAAGATAAGAGTTCCTCCCTAAAGATTTCATTTGATCTAGAAATGTTTGCCCACATTTCCATTAATGCAGCAACAACAACAAAAAAAGACATATTATTTACTTCTGAAATTAGTTTGATCTTAGTTTCACTCAACGCACAAAGAAGATTCGCAAAGGCGCTGGAGATAAAATGGATATAGGAATATTATTGACAGCAAGTATTAACTGCTTGATACTGCTTACGCACTATCATTGCGTAACTTTCTAGAGAAATCATAGAATCATACATAAACCTTACTCCCAGGAAATTTGTAATTAAACAGTTTTACACAATGAAAATAAGTATACAATCAGTAATGTAGCACAGAATATTAATTGTTACTTACTGTGATTAAATGCACTATAGAATAGAGGACAACATGGCATATTGTAAGATTTTGGAGGCAAAAGAATTGACTTGTGGAAAAAGTAGGCCCAAATTTTCATCATGTCAGCTTAGGACCTGACTTCCTGAAGAAAACTCCTAAAGCACAAGAAGTAAAATCAAGAATCAATAAATGGAGGGATCCGAACTAAAAAGCTTCTTCTCAGCAATGGAAATAATAATGTAAGGAGAGAGCCTACCGAACAGGAAACATATTTACCACACGTACATCAGATAGAGCACTAATCTCCAAGATTATAAATAAAGAACTCAAAAACTTTACACCAATAAAGCAAATAACCCAGCCAATAAATGGACTAAGGAACTAAACAGACTCTTCACAGAAGAAGAAATACAGTGGACCAACAAACATATCAAAAAATGTTCATAATCTTCAGCAATTAGAGAAATGCAATCAAAATTCTTAGAATAGTCTCACTCCGATCAGAATGGCAATTATCAAGAATACAAGCAATAAGTGTTGGCAAGGATGCGGGGGAAAAGAAAAGGCACACTCATACATTGCTGGCAGGACTGCAAATTGGTGCAACCATTATGGAAAGCAGGATGGAGATTTCTCAGAAAACTTGGAATGGATCCACTATTGGACCCAGCTATCCCACTCCTCAGTTGACACCCAAAGGACTTAAAAATCAGCATCCTACAGTAATGCAGCTACATGTTTAGATGGTGTGTACTCTGATCTCATCAGCGGATTAATGCATGGAATTAATCTGAACTGACCACCAGGAGGTGGCAGAGGCTGTGGAAGGTGGAACCTCGTTGGAGGTAGTAGACGCTGGGGACACGCCGGTGGAAGGGACTGTACAACACCCTCATTGATTTTGGGAGGCATCTTTTACTGATTTTGCACACCCCTTTGTCATTATCCCTGATATTGAGCCCCAAATGAGAAAAGTGTGTGTGAAAAGCAGGCATTTTGAGGGCATCCAGGCAGAAGCAGTCAGAATTCCTCTCTAAACAAACCCCAGTGTCTTCCTTTTGTTTTTGTTCTAACTCCACTTCAAAATATTTTTGCAGTTGACCTCTTCTGGGAGACCTCTCTGGAATTAAGAGGGCTGAATATACGTAACTTCATTTCATATAAAATTTTTTAAAATAATCAAGTGACCAGTCATGATTCAGATTTTCTTAGCACATGTGGGAAACCAACTTCCCAAAGCCTCCTTTGTGTTTTCATAGACTGAGATGGAGTGCAGCTGCCCAAGGATTTCATCTTACATTAAAAAAAAAAAAAAAAAAAAAAGTTCAGCTTCAATTTTTGGTCAGGGTTATGTGTTTTAAGCTGGAGATGACAGGCAACAGGTCTTGTTTGGGAAAACATTTCAGTAATTCTTTTTGTGTGAAAGACCAAGCATTTGGGGGGAACTAAGTTTTGCTTAATTGCTTAATAAAATAGTAATGATTCTGAGTTTTGAGCTTATGGGATCTTGGACACAACTCTCCAAAACATGGTACCTTGGCATTTCAGGAAATGGAAGCAAGAAGGCCACCCTTACTCTCCCCTTGACCTTCTTCTCTGAAGTAGATCAAAAGACCCTCCTTGGAGAGGTGCTGTTTCTGTAACAAAGAAAGGGGGAGACACAGGGATTCCAAGAAGATCTGAACAGGCCTTGCTAGTTCCCCTGTTTATCCCTAGTAGTTCATTCCCTTCTAACGCCCAATCAGTTTCTTCACTACTGTTCACACCTTGCCAAACCTAAGCATGGAAGTATTCAAGTTGACCTGCTTCCTTGACTCACTCTTTCCTTGTGAAGCCTGTGTCCTGTATCTACGTTCAATAACTCTTGTCTTTTGTTATAGAAACTCAATCATGAACCCTGTGACAGTTGATAAAAAGGTACCTCTCCTCCCCCAGACCACTCTTCCAGGACACTGTGAAGAAGGGGAGGGAGGTCACAATGTGAAGAAGATGGGAGAGAGAGAGCAACTGCTAGGAAAGATGAAAACACAAAAATTTGAAAATAGAGACTTGGATGAAGGGAAGCTGGGGCGCAGGTCACTATAATAGTGATACCTAATGTCATTGACAACACTGATAACTGGTGACAAATTAAAAATACTGTTCTCTTTTCAGGGGGTTAGATTTCTTTTTAAAAATTTATTCTAATAAGTTATACATGATAACAGGAATGTATTTTGACATATTATGCATATATGGCATATAAGTTCACATATTTCTGGCTGTACATGATGTAAAATTACATTGATTATATAATCATATATGCATATAAGAAAGTAATGTTAATTCATTCTACTCTCATTCCTATTCCCAATCCCCCAAACTTCCCTTCATTCTGCTCTGTCTAATCCAAATTACTTCTATCCTCCCCACCCCTACCTTATTGTGAATTAGCATCTAAAGAAAACATTTGGCCTTTGCTTTTTTGTTTTGTTTTGTCTTTGTTTATTGGTTTGGCTTATTTCACTTAGCATATTCCAGCTCCATCCATTACCAGCAAATGCCATAATTTCCTTCTTCTTTAAAGCTGAGTAATATTCCATTGTGTATATGTACTACATTTTCTTTATCCATCTAGGTTGGTTGCGCAGTTTAGCTGTTGTGAATTGAGCTGCTATAAACATTGGTGTGGCCACATTACTGTAGTATGCTGATTTTAAGTCCTTTGGGTATTTATCGAGGAGTGGGATAGCTGAGTCAAATAGTGGATCCATTCCTGGTTTTCTGAGGAATCTCCATCCTGCTTTCCATAATGGTTGCAGCAATTTGCAATCCCACCAGCAATGTAGGAGTGTGCCTTTTTCCTCACAATCTTGCCAACATTTATTGTTACTTGTATTCTTTTTTTTTTTTTAAGAGAGAGAGAGAATTTTTTAATATTTATTTTTTAGGGGCTGGGGATGTGGCTCAAGCGGTAGCGCGCTCACCTGGCATGCGTGCGGCCTGGGTTCGATCCTCAGCACCACATACAAACAAAGATGTCGTTTCCGCCGAAAACTAAAAAATAAATATTAAAAAATTCTCTCTCTCTCTCTCTCTCTCTCTCTCTCTCTCCCTCTCTCTCTCTCTCTTTAAAAAAAATATTTATTTTTAATTTTCAGTGGACACAACATCTTTATTTTATTTTTATGCGGTGCTGAGGATCGAACCCAGCGCTCCGCGCATGCCAGGCAAGCGTGGTACCACTTGAGGCACATCCCCTGCCCTTGTTATTTATATTCTTGATAATTCTGATTTCTCTAATTGCTAGAGATGTTGAACATTTTTCACATATTTTTCATATATTTGTTGATCAGTTGTATTTTTTCTTCTGTGAATTGTATGTTCAGTTCCTTAGCCCATTTACTGATTGGGTTATTTGGGGTTTTTTGTTTGTTTGTTTGTTTGTTTCAGTGTTAAGTGTTTGAGTTCTTTATATATCCTGGAGATTAGTACTCTATCTGATGTGCATGTGGTAAAGATTTTTCCCATTCTATAAGCTTTCTCTTCATGGTTTTGATTGTTTCCTTTTCTGAGAAGAAGATTTTAGTTTGATTCCATCCCATTCATTGAATCTCGATTTTACTTCTTGTGCTTTAGGAGTCTTTTTAAGGAAGTTAGTTCCTAAGCCAATATGAGGTAGATATGGGCCTACATTTTCTTCTGTTAGGTGCAGGGTCTCTGGCCTAATACCTAATTTCTTGGTCCACTTTGAGTTGAGTTTTTTTCATGGTGAGAGATAGAGGTTTAATTTCATTTTGCTACATATGGATTTCCAGTTTTCTCAGCACCATTTGTTGAAAAGGCTATCTCTTCTTCAATGTATGTTTTTGGCACCTTTGTCTAGTATGAGATAACTGTATTTATGTGGGTTTGTCTCTGTGTCTTTTATTCTATCTCACTATTGCTTTACTGTGTTCATGGAGGGACCCTTCTGGCTTGTGCCTCCAGCTGCAGCTGTGGGGCTGGGGATTTTTTTCCGTATTTTATTATATTTAATCTTCTGAATCCCTGATCTGTGTTTTGAGCATCCAGTATTAAATTCCTATAAAGTCCCCCCACTCCACAAATTCTTGTTCATTTGCCCACCTTGCTGAAAAACTGCCTGTCTGCTTTTCTTGGTTTCATGCCACAGAGCCTCCAGGGAAGTGACCTATCTATTCTGCCATCTTCTGTAAAGTCCTAAAATACTGTTCTTTTAAGTGTTATACTAAAGCTCTTCCTTCTTGTCAAAGCCTTGAGTAAAAGTTGGTGATCCCAAAAAGGATTTGAATGAAGGTTTGAGAGAAAGGATTAGGAATTAGTTTCACCCATAGAGTTGTAGGATAGCAAAAAAAAAAAAAAAAAAAAAGTTGTTCAGGGTAAGATCACAAACAGAGATCAAATCATTCAGTAATAATCTGAATTTAAATCTGAACATACAAGTGACAAGGGACACTTAAGAACCCCCTCTTAAGAACTTTAGAAATAATCAAGAGAGAATAGTAATAAATTTCCCAGAGCTGGTATATTAGTCTGTTTTCTGTTAACTACAATGAATTCCAAGAACTGGATAATTTATAAAGAAAATAGGTTGATTTAGCTTACAATGAAAGTCTAAACAGCACAGTGTTGGCTCTGGAGCAATACTCCTGTCTGCTCCACCTTATGACTCATGGCAGCAACACATGTGAGAGGGAAGATCATATGATCACACAGAATAGCAAGGAGAGGGGTCAGGCCTCCTCCTTTTATAACAACTCTCTCACAAGAGGTCCCAAGAGAACTACATTAATATTCTAAGAACCTTCCACTAGACCTCACAATTTAAATGTCCCACCTCCTCCTAACATCACCATGATAGGGATCAGATTTTCAACACATGAACTGTGGGAGGATCTACGATATCCAAACTATGGTAGTAGTTGAGATGGAAAAGAATTAAATCACTTTATTTTAAAGGAAAGAAAGAACCCAGGGGTTGAAAGTTTTCAGGATCCTTAGATAATAATTTCTTTCTAGTGCTTCCAGTACATGAGATTTTTCAAACTCAGGTGTTACTTCTGATAGAGAGTTATTTGTTATATTTAGATAAGCAAACAATGCAAATCATGCCAAGAAAATATACTTAATTGAACGCAACATATGAACAATGACATCTTTACTTAATTTTGCTCTTCTTGAAGTCACATAAATATTATCCCCAGTGAGTCATCAAGCATTATTGCTAATAGCTCACAAATCGGGATTTAAATTTTATAACTTGGTCTTCTTTTTCTAGGATTTTGAGATGAAGTATGAGATCATTTATTTGTTGTTTTTTCTTTTTTTAAGGAATGAACTCCAAGCAATGAATTTTCCTCTTAGAACTGCTTTCAATGTGTCCCACAGATTCAGATATGTTGTGTCTGTGTTTTCATTTATCTCTAAGAATTTTTTAATTTCCTCCTCAATGTCTTCTATAATCCATTGATCATTCAGTAACCTATTGTTCATTCTCCAAGTGATGCATGATTTTTCCTTCCTTCTTTTATCATTGATTTTCAGTTTCATTCCAATATGATCAGATAAGATGCATGGTATTATCTCTACTCCTTTATAATGTCTAAGAGTTGCCCTGTGACATAATATATGATCTATTTTTGAGAAGGATCCATGTGCTGCTGAGAAAAAAGTGTAACTTCTTGATGTTGGGTGGTATATTCTATATATGTCAATTAAGTCTAGGTTATTAATTGTGTTATTGAGTTCTATAGTTTCCTTATTCAACTTTTGTTTGAAAGATCTGTCCAGTGGTGAGAGAGGTGTGTTGAAGTCTCCCATGATTATTATATGGTGGTCTATTAGACTCTTGAACTTGAGAAGAGTTTGTTTGATGAACATAGCTGCACCATTGTTTGGGGCATATATATCTATGATTGTTATGTCTTGTTGGTGTATGGTTCCCTTGAACAGTATGTAGTGTCCCTCTTTATCCCTTTTGATTAACTTTGGCTTGAAATCTATTTTATTTGATATGAGTATGGACACTCCTGCTTGTTTCCGAAGTCCATATGAGTGATATGATTTTTCCCAACCTTTCACCTTCAGTCTATGTATGTCTTTTCCTATCAAATGTGTCTCCTGAAGGCAGCATATTGTTGGGTCTTGTTTTGTGATCCATTCTACTAGCCTGTGTCTCTTAATTGGTGAGTTTAAGCCATTAACATTTAGGGTTATTATTGAGATATGGGTTGTTCTTCCAGCCATATTTGTTTATTTATGTTACTAAACATGGTTTGTTTTCCTCTTTGATTATTTTCCCCCCTTTACTGTACTACCTCCCACTGTTGGTTTTCATTGTTATTTTCCATTTCCTCTTCCTGTAATGTTTTGCAGAGGATTTTTTGGGGAGATGGTTTTCTAGCTGCAAATTCTTTTAACTTTTGTTTATCATGGAAGGTTTTAATTTCATCTTCCATCCTGAAGCTTAATTTTGCTGGATACACAATTCTTGGTTGGAACCCATTTTCTTTCAGTGTTTGAAATATGTTATTCCAGGATCTTCTACCTTTCAGAGTCTGTGTTGAAAGATCAGCTGTTATCCTGATTGGTTTACCCCTAAATGTAATCTGCTTCCTTTCTCTTGTAACTTTTAACAACAGCAAAAGAAGTAGAAGGCAAGAAATAATTAAAATCAGAGCTGAAATTAATGAAATTGAAACAAAAGAAACAATTGAAAAAATTGACAAAACTAAAAGTTGGTTCTTTGAAAAAATAAATAAAATCGACAGACCCTTAGCCATGTTAATGAAGAGAAGAAGAGAGAGAACTCAAATTACTACCATATGGGATGAAAAAGGCAATATCACAACAGACACTTCAGAAATACAGAAGATAATCAGAAATTATTTTAAATCCTTATACTCCAATAAAATAGAAGATAGTGAAGGCATCAATAAATTTCTTAAGTCATATGATCTGCCCAGATTGAGTCAGGAGGATATAGACAACCTAAACAGACCAATATCAATTGAGGAAATAGAAGAAACCATCAAAAGACTACCAACTAAGAAAAGCCCAGGACCAGATGGGTATACAGCAGAGTTTACAAAACCTTTAAAGAGGAACTAATACCAATACTTTTCAAGCTATTTTAGGAAATAGAAAAAGAGGGAGAACTACCAAATTTATTCTACGAGGCCAACATCACCCTGATTCCTAAACCAGACAAAGACACTTCAAAGAAAGAAAACTACAGACCAATATCTCTAATGAACCTAGATGCAAAAATCCTCAATAAAATTCTGGCAAATCAGATACAAAAACATATCAAAAAAATTGTGCACCATGATCAGGTAGGATTCGTCCCTGGGATGCAAGGCTGGTTCAATATACGGAAATCAATAAATGTTATTCACCACATCAATAGACTTAAAAATAAGAACCATATGATCATCTCGATAGATGCAGAAAAAGCATTCGACAAAGTACAGCATCCCTTCATGTTCAAAACTCTAGAAAAACTAGGGATAACAGGAACATACCTCAATATTGTAAAAGCAATCTATGCTAAGCCTCAGGCTAGCATCATTCTGAATGGAGAAAAATTGAAGGCATTCCCTCTAAAATCTGGAACAAGACAGGGATGCTCTCTCTCACCACTTCTGTTCAACATAGTTCTCGAAACACTGGCCAGAGCAATTAGATAGATGAAAGAAATTAAAGGCATAAAAATAGGAAAAGAAAAACTTAAATTATCACTATTTGCAGATGACATGATTCTATACCTAGCAGACCCAAAAGGGTCTACAAAGAAACTATTAGAGCTAATAAATGAATTCATCAAAGTGGCAGGATATAAAATCAACATGCATAAATCAAAGGCATTCCTGTATATCAGTGACAAATCCTCTGAAATGGAAATGAGGACAACCACTCCATTCACAATATCCTCAAAAAAAATAAAATACTTGGGAATCAACCTAACAAAAGAGGTGAAAGACTTATACAATGAAAACTACAGAACCCTAAAGAGAGAAATAGAAGAAGATCTTAGAAGATGGAAAAATGTACCCTGTTCATGGATAGGCAGAACTAACATCATCAAAATGGCGATATTACCAAAAGTTCTCTATAGGTTTAATGCAATGCCAATCAAAATCCCAATGACATTTCTTGTAGAAATAGATAAAGCAATTATGAAATTCATATGGAAAAATAAAAGACCCAGAATAGCAAAAACAACTCTAAGCAGGAAGTGTGAATCAGGCGGTATAGCGATACCAGACCTCAAACTATACTACAGAGCAATAGTAACAAAAACAGCATGGTACTGGTACCAAAACAGGCAGGTGGACCAATGGTACAGAATAGAGGACACAGAAACCAATCCACAAAACTAAAACTATCTTATATTTGATAAAGGGGCTAAAAGCATGAAATGGAGGAAGGATAGCATTTTCAACAAATGGTGCTGGGAAAACTGGAAATCCATATGCAACAAAATGAAACTGAATCCCTTTCTCTTGCCATGCACAAAAGTTAACTCAAAATGGATCAAAGAGCTTGATATCAAATCAGAGACATGGCGTCTGATACAAGAAAAAGTTGGCTACGATCTACATACTGTGGGGTCAGGCTCCAAATTCCTCAATAGGACACCCATAGCACAAGAGTTAATAACTAGAATCAACAAATGGGACTTACTCAGACTAAAAAGTTTGTTCTCAGCAAAAGAAACAATACGAGAGGTAAATAGGGAGCCTACATCCTGGGAACAAATTTTTACTCCTCACACTTCAGATAGAGCCCTAATATCCAGAGTATACAAAGAACTCAAAAAATTAAACAATAAGAAAATGAATAACCCAATCAACAAATGGACCAAGGACCTGAACAGACACTTCTCAGAGGAGGACATACAATCTATCAACAAGTACATGAAAAAATGCTCACCATCTCTAGCCGTCAGAGAAATGTAAAACAAAATCACCCTAAGATACCATCTCACTCCAGTAAGATTGGCAGCCATTATGAAGTCAAACAACAACAAGTGCTAGCGAGGATGTGGGGAAAAGGGTACACTTGTACATTGCTGGTGGGACTGCAAATTGGTGCGGCCAATTTGGAAAGCAGTATGGAGATTTCTTGGAAAGCTGGGAATGGAACCACCATTTGACCCAGCTATTCCCCTTCTCGGTCTATTCCCTAAAGACCTAAAAAGAGCATGCTACAGGGACACTGCTACATCGATGTTCATAGCAGCACAATTCACAATAGCAAGACTGTGGAACCAACATAGATGCCCTTCAATAGATGAATGGATAAAAAAAAAAATGTGGCATTTATACACAATGGAGTATTACTCTGCATTAAAAAATGACAAAATCATAGAATTTGCAGGGAAATGGATGGCGTTAGAGCAGATTATGCTAAGTGAAGCTAGCCAAGCCCTTAAAAACAAATGCCAAATGTCTTCTTTGATATAAGGAGAGTAACTAAGATCAGAGTTGGGAGGAAGAGCATGAGAAGAAGATTAATATTAAACAGGGGAGAGGTGGGAGGGAAAAGGAAAGAGAAGGGAAATTGCATGGAAATGGAAGGAGACCCTCAGGGTTATACAAAATTACATACAAGAGGAAGTGAGGGGAAAGGGGAAAAAAAACAAGGGGGAGAAATGAATTACAGTAGAGGGGGTAGAGAGAGAAGAGGGGAGGGGAGGGGATGGGGGATAGTAGAGGATAGGAAAGGCAGCAGAATACAACAGACACTAGTATAGAAATATGTAAAACAGTGGATGTGTAACTGATGTGATGCTGCAATCTGTATACAGGGTAAAAATGGGAGTTCATAACCCACTTGAATCAAAGTGTGAAATATGATATGTCAAGAACTATGTAATGTTTTGAACAACCAACAATAAAAATTTTTAAAAAAGAAAGAAAATTTGACCTTTATTTTGAACCATCAAAAGAAAGAACATGTTTTTCTGATTTGTACCTTTCTTCTTACAAGCCTTCTAATTATCTTTTGTTTCCTAATACTGAATAGACCCAATGATATGAAATAAAATTAAAAACCATGAAGTTTAAAAAAATAATAAAAAATAAATTTTATAACTTGGAATAATTATGTTTGCTGTTCCTCTGTGTGTAAGTGGAAGTACATGCATATGTTCCTAGGAAGGTGTGTGCACTGTGTCTTGGTGAAAAGGAAGTGAAATTAGACCTCTGAACTAATAAAATGAAGGTTCCTTTCTTCCCCCATAATAGATGAAATGTCAACCTGAAGCCAAGGATTTTTAAGATCAACAAATAAAAACCCGTGTGTTGCTTATGAATTATTCATGACGGATTCGGGGATTTCAGTGCCTGGCATTGCTGTCAGAAGAAAATGAAAGACATAGATCAACATGGGCCCTAGCTTATTTGTGTTCAGAGAGTTGATCCTTTTTCAATTTTTAAAAATTTTGTTATTGAGCCTTCCTCAAAAGTGATCTCTGGAGACACTACTCTCTGGGGAAGTATTTGGAAACAGCGTTCATAACAGATGGAGGTCAATGCTTTTCACTGCTGAGCCATCTCAAATGGCTTTGCTTTCAGAAATGCCAGTAAGTAAAATGCTATTTAAAAAAAAAAAATACAAAATCTGTCAGGTTGGGTTCATTTTAGTAAGCTATTGCCCAATAATGCTAATTTAAACTCTGTTGGCCTCATCATATATTAACTCTGAATATAATAATAATGTAATTTTAATTTACTCTTTCAAAAATTCTATTAATATCGCTTCTACTTTCTCCCTGTTTTCAGACCCAGATATACAGCTAGCTTCTTGTAGCTTCACTGATGAAGCAACACTGATGACTTAATTTTCAATTTATTAAGACTGAATGTACATTATTCCCATGCTATTGATTAATTAAGATTCAAAGGTACAGAGTCAACTGTGGAGAGAAATTGTCAAAAACAGAAAAGTGGAGGTCACAGAATCCTATGGCCACTGGCACGAGCAGACTAAAAAGCTGTCATGTTCTTATTTCCTTAAGAAAAGCGGACATAAATGTCATTTCCTCATTTTCTGAATTCTGGCTTGGCAAACGGGTATAAAGCAAAGAGCACGGCTGTTGAGGTGTTCACATTCGGGATTGAGTTTTAGCTCTTGATTTTACTGTCTAGGTTACCTTGGACAATTTGTTACTCTTTCTGAGCCTTAGAATCCTTGTTGGGAAAATAGAATTAATACTATTTAAATTATGCATTTGTTGTGAGCATTATATGATAATGGATATAAAAGAGACTAATATAATACAGACATTTAGTAGTTGTTATTCCCAGAGTGATTTAATATCGTGTGTCAGCTGCTCCTAAAGCTCAGCTGCATCCTTGATCTTTTCCAGCTGATTATTCAACTTTTCCTTTTGCTGCAAAAGATTGCAGGTGTCTTTGTTCTGCACTAGACTTTATTTTGGAGCACAGGAAAACAGGGACTTATTGTTTAATCTCTAAATATCTGGCCCTTAGCAATATCTATGAGATATAATTAACAAAAATTAAAACATGCTTATTGAATGAATCTATTCAATATTTTTTTTTAGCCTAAGCTGGTTAAAGCTACGTTTCTATATCTTTCAAATGGAGTCCTGAAATATGCAGGGATTAAATATTTAGAAGTGGGATATTTTGATGATTGGTCATAAAATTCAGAATTAATGAGCTAAGGGAGGATGGGAGACCATAAGTTTCATCATTCTCATCTGGAAAATAAGCAATCCTTGATATTTGTTAGTAGAGATGCTATTTAAAATGTTTAGAGGTCTGTAGGGGATAGTTTAGGAAAATGTCATAATATTGGAATATGTTGGCTACTCTTACTGCCTGAAATGCTTCAAGAAAGACTTTACTCCAAATTCCTAATAGCTATGTTAGAGTGAATGGGGAGCAAAAGCAGGTGTATAGGTTTAGTCAAACATGTCTTGCTTTAACTTGTACCTAGCAATCTGAGACAAAGCTTCATATGGTCATTTGTCTCTTCTCATTTCATATTTGTATCTTATGCCTAGGCAATTTTATCCATTCACTGGGATACAACTCTATGCTAGTAAACTTACAGTTTTACTCTTGATTCATTCCCTGAGCTCCAAATCTATATAGGCTTCAAAAGTTATCCCAAACGGAGTATGTCCAAAATTGAACTTCTGTTTCTTGCTTTGCACTTGCTATACCCCAATCCGTTCTTCTTCCAAGGCTCCTATCTCAAAACAGTGCACCATTTTCCATTCAACTGTGCATGCCACAGAACAAGACTGCATCCTTGTTCTCTCCTTCTTCACTGTCTGAATTAGTTTTCCGTTGCTGCTACAACACAGTGGAACCATACACTCAATGGCTAAAAGTAAAATCAAATTTATGATCTCACAATTCTATAGATCATCAGTCTGGTACCATGTGGCCAGATGCCCTGCTGAACAGGCTAACTTAAAGGTCTCATTGGGTTAAGGTAAAGGTATTAGTCAGGCCTGAAGGTTGTTTCTGAGTCTTGGAAGCTTCTTCCAAACTCAGAATGATGACAGAATTCATGACTTCAGTAAGGCCTCTCTATTTTTGAGCCAACAATGACATATATCAAGTTCTCATGCATCAAATTGCTTTGATGTCTTCTTTTTTGTACATCTCCCTCTTCCATACATGTGTATACATTGAGTGTCACCACGTAATACTAGATAATATCTTTGCTTAAGGTCAGATGATTAGCAATCATATCTTGATTATATCTGCCATCATTTCTTATCTGACTCAGGCCATCACCTGCTAAGTTGTCTTTTTTTATGACATCATCATCCTAATACAAGTTGCCGCCCTTCTCATTTTGGTGTAAACTGCTTTGCACATGAACTAATTGTCTTTAAAATATCCACGGATAGTCCTATTTAATAATTCATCCCAGATCTGATCTTTTAATCTTAATATATTGGTATGACGATAGTGAAAATGGAAAAGAGAGCTCTCTTAAAAGTCTTTCCTCCATTAAAATGATGAAAAAACTGGCACAAACAGTTATCAGAATCAATTCCTCTGAATTCTAGAAATTAGTCAAAGTTTTGCTGGTGTCTAGGAGTCTGTATTCAGTAAAGATGGTTGAATCTCAATAAGAGCAGTGAGATTCGGGGTGTTTTTATTTTCCTGTTTCTCACTCTTTCCTCTCCAACTCTGTCATGGCCTTATATGCCAATTTTTCACAGAGAAAATCATCACCCTGACAGCCACTGGAGAGAACAGAGCTCCTTCAAAGACTGTCTCAGAGAACTGTCATTCTTTGATGTGTCTGATATTCCTCTTAAAGACCCCACTTACTGGGATTTTTTTTTTTTTTTTTTAAATCTGACATCCAGCTTGCCCACGGTGAAAAGCGTTTTTCCTGGGAAAGTTTGATGAGTTGGGGCTGGGGATGTGGCTCACGCGGTAGCGCGCTCGCCTGGCATGCGTGCGGCCCGGGTTCGATCCTCAGCACAACATACAGACAAAGATGTTGTGTCCGCCAAGAACTAAAAAATAAATAAATAAATAAATAAACCTCTCTCTCTCTCTCTCTCTGTCTCTCTCTCTCTCTCTCTCTCTCTCTCTCTTTAAAAAAAAGAAAAGAAAAGAAAATTTGATGAGTAGTTTAGAGGCAACTGTGTATCTTCACATTCTTGCAAGAGCTGCATAATAGGACAAAGAACAGGCTAACGTAAGGTTAAATGGAAGGAGGCCAATCAAAGTGTCCAAGCGGGGCCAGGAGATATCTAAAGCAAGGAAAGGCTCGGAAGCATCCAGGAAGCCCCATTCACAGATGGGCTGTGCGTAAGTTAAGGTGATGCACATACTCAGGAAACTCCTGGAAAGCCCCTAGGACCTCAACTTGCACTGATCCTGAGGTTCTGAGCAAGCAGAAAGTGGAGGTTAAGATGGTGCTGTCAACCCAGTGGCTCAGTACTGAAACTGCGCCCCATGTGCACACAGAGCCTCTTGACCAGGATTAGAAAACTTGGTTGTAGACATTCGAAGAAATCTCTGTCCAATCATTAGATGACCACTGAGCTAAATAGGCAGAGGCAACAGTGACCACACACAACAAAGCATGCAAACTTAAGAGAATTGACTCACAAAAGTCCCTTAGCAAGTAACAACCAACACACAGAGAAAAAGTAACAAAATGATGGGGTACAGGGATTCAGGCTTTCAGTTATTATGTTATGCTACCTAGGATTTTCAGTTTTTAACAAGAATGAAAAGACATGCAAAAAAATATGTATCATATATAAATATAAAAATATATTTTATATATAAATATTAAAAATTTTATATATATATACATACAAAAAATTACATATATGATTTTTAAAAAATCTGACATGGATCTTGCCCATTGTGGAAAGTGTTTTTCCTGGGGGAAATTTGATGAGTAGTTTGGAGGCAACTGTGTGTGTGTGTGTGTGTGTGTGTGTGTATGTGGAGAGAGAGAGAGAGAGAGAGAGAGAGAGAGAATGGCCTTGATCTTGATACTGAAAAAGAGCAATCCATGGGAATTGTTTATTAAGCCCAGGTGTTGAATTTGCTAAAAATATAAGTTTAAATCAACTATTTTGAATCCATTTTAAAAACTCAAGTTAAAGGAAATTATGTCTAAAGAACTGATTTTTTATGTAATTTCTTCATGAACTTAATTTACATTCATTCACCAATTTAATCTTTCTCTTTATACTCCTGCATCAGAGTCTCTGCATCCTGGAGGCAAGATCATTCAGTCCTCATCATCACCTTCACATCACTGCCCAACACTCCTAAGGGCTCTTCCCAGGTACAAAAAATGTCGAATAGCCAAGATAGACTTGATATTTGCAATGGACTGAAAGCTTGTCCCCCCTCCTCCCCGACTGCTCTGTTGAAATCCAAATTCCTAAGGGACCGAGTGCTATGACAGCCTGGCTCCGCTCCTTGGCACATGCATCTTACCCTTTAATGACATATTTGCATGCTTCATGGTGCCTGGAAGAGTCTGTCCCATAGTTACTGGACAACAAGTGCTTTCAAGTTGATGTCGTGGGCCCCTTCCGTTCTTTTCATTTTTGGTATTCTGTTCTTTGTCACAGTTTTAGAGTAGAAGCTCATGTGAGTGAGAGGAAAAGATACTATCTACAGGGGGATTGTGTGTTTCTTCTCCATGGCTCTTATTTTCCCTAAATTGGTATTCACATCCTCTTGGGAGCATTGGGAGAGATAGATTGTACCCTTATTCATCTCTGTTCTTTTTAAATTGGTGTAAATGTGCATGTGTCGCCCAGACTCATTGCTTCCCCCGGGACCAACTTGCCCGTAATCACACTAGATGAGCTGCTCCCACTTGTACCACGAGGTTCATCTATTGGAGCTGGAGCTGCTTTTACTGGAGGAGGTTTGCATTTGTCTAGCAGTGCCTTCTGTGAATTAGGCTAGCTTGGGGAAGAGTGAGTGTGAGTAGACCTTTGCTGTGTCCTTCTTCAGCTTTACTGACACGAACATCCATATTTTTTCCCCTCTCTATTGGATCTTGGAGAGCAGAGGGGCAGGTTGAAATGGTATGTTCAAGCTACAGCATTTCTTGAGTAAATATAATCAGAAAAAAAAAAAAACTTTGTAAAGAGATCAATAAGGAAGAACATAAAATATAAAGCAGACTTTTAGTTCACTATAAAAACAGATGAAAGTATAAGACATTTCTTAAACATCATTTTTGCCTGCTTTCTCAATATTAAACCACAATAAAGGCTTCATCAATATGCATACTGTTATGCTCGAATTCGGGACCCCCAAAGACCACCAGAGACCCAAGATCGATGAAAGCAATGGTTTAGCTAAAGATGTTTTAATTGCCAGACCCTGTGAATATGCAACTGTATATGGCAAAAGGGACTTTTGGGATACCAGGATACCAGCTATGGCCCCCTTCTCCCCCCCTGGAGAAGTCTATGTTACTCCCTTTTAAATAAACCTTGCTTTATTTATTATTTGCTTACCTCCTCTGCTTCTCTAATGTTCAAACTTCAACATGTGAAGAAGCAGAACTCGTTCGTCACCAATAAACGGTGGTATCACGAGTACAGAAGGCTCTTTTCCAGCTTGTCTTCCATTTCCTTGCACTAACTTGACCTGTATAGACTGTTGGAAAGCCCCCTCTTCCTCTCACAACTAACACCTGCTGTTTAGTGAGGCATGGCGTTGGTTGAAACGTACAGCATGTTCTTAGTGATCGATTGCTCAGGGCCACCCTTTCACCTTTGCCTCTGTAATACAAATTAGATATGTCCTCTCATTTTAGACGAGAAACCATAACATCAGAATAATCACCCTCTAATTAGATAAAAATGTAAGAAAACAGGAGTATTGCTTCTCCTTCAATTTCTGATTAGCTACAAATACAGACCATGCACTCTGAATTCCATGAATTAATGCCTCCCACACATCATTCCCAGAGAGATCTTTATTTTCTTTCTACAGTGATTGCACCTCTGAAAACAAGTGTCCACATTCCCTGCAGTAGCAAGATGCTTGACACATGTTGAGAGCTCCATGCTTGTTGGACAGATGACTAAAATAATAAATGTTCGTGCTTACTGGCACTCACTGCTACAAGTAATCAATGGAAAAATAAGGGGAAGGATCAAGCAAGGTCTTGGATAGAACTAGAAATGGAAATGCTCAAGAGCTCCCAGTTCCTTATATTTAATCTTTACATCTTTCTTCCTATGTGTTTGATTTTTCACAGGCTACATTCACAAGTACAGAAATGGATTTACCACTCATAAGTCAACGTCTATCCCAGAAATGAACACCTTTTTATATGTCCTAGGATTCCTTTGTTCTGCCCATCTTTCTCCTTCCTGCCTAGTGACTAGGCCCAGGAATGCTGAGTGGGAGGGCCAAAAGGTGGCTTCAGCAGGTGGCTGAAGGGGGAAGGGCAGGATGGAGCAGCCCAGGACACATTAATTAACAACCTTATAGCTCCCTGTAGGGAGGGGCAATTCCTGGGACAGGTTACCTTGGCAACAGGTTGGAGCAGAGGCAGGTTCTTGATAAAGGTGGAGGAAGGGCTCTGAAGGAATTAATATTTCAATCCCTCAGGCAACAGTCTCCAACTTCCAGGACTCACTCAAAATTGGCCTCCTTGATCCGACCTGACTCGATTTACCTATCTATACTGACTGCCTGTCTAATTCTGGCTTCCTTAGGTTGGAATGAGTTTGAATTTTATTCTCTAAGCAGTGGGGAAATATATAAAGAACTGTAGAGTAAAAAATGTCTAACACCAATAAGATCAGAATTTTTCATAGTATGAGTTTCTGGACTTTAAAAGGTATCTAGGATTTTCACATTTTCTGTGGGACAGTAATGGGAAATAATCTGTGCTCCCTGTGCCTGTCTGCCAGTCATATCCTCTAGGGACTGATTTCAAGAGAGCAAGAAGGGCAGATAATGAATGGCTCCAGCTGCTTAATCAATAGAGCTGGGGCTGACAGGCATTGTCTTTGTCAAATCTCAGGGAAGCGAATACAAAGTCTCTGAAAACACTCTAATTAGATGCTGGACTTGAAAGTGAGCTGTGTTATTTAACTTTATCAATTACCAGAAAGAAAAAAAAAAAGAGTTACAAGCTCATTAGAGTAAAACCTAGAAGGAGAGGAATTTTACACAAAATTGGGAGGAAGGAAGGAAGGAAGGAAGGTGAGACCAACTTTGATTTGTATTATAAAAGAAGGGCAAAAAAAAAAATAGCAAGAATGGACTAAGAGCCAGAGCTCAGGCAGGTGACAGACTACAACACCACAGAAGGACAGAAAAGCCACAGAGGAGTCTTCAAATGGTGAAGCCTAAGTTTTGTTGAAGCCAAGTTTCCAAACTACAGATATTAACTGTTTATAGTGTCTGTCTTGAAAGGATGAGGTTAACTTATTCAACATTTTTAGAAACAGTTGCCTGACTAGGCTTCTTCCGGGGGCATTCTCACGGATGCCCCGGCCATCTGTTTTGAAATGTTGCAGACTCTCTTGGCTGAATGCTGGACAACCCATTCAATTTCCAGCTGGCTGTATTTCTGAAGAAAAGACATTTGTAAGCATTTGAAAAATGAGTCACGAAGTTCATTTTGACTGGCGGGCATTGGGTAGAGTTCAGTGAATTGAACCACATCGTCACACATGGCCTTCATCGCTGCAGCTGACTCACAGTGTCCAAGAAACAACGGACATACGGGCTATCATTGATGCTATATCCCATTCATGTGCTGACAGAGATGAAAGGTGGACATGTTAAAAAGAGGAGCTCATATGCCTTCTAAAATTAATTGTTTTTACAGAACTGAGCAATTAGAGATGTTTTTCAGATTTTATTAACAAGTAGTTCAATTGATTTTTTTTAAAGACATGATTCATTGTTTGGTAAGAAATGACATTTGAGTGGTTTCACTTATCATTTGTAGACACAGCAGTAAGCTCTCAGAAATTTAACAGGTTAGCATATGACATTCATTAGTTAAATAATTACCTTTTCATATTAGAGATTGATTTGTTAATTTTACAAATAAAGACAGATTAAAATGGCCTATGCCATTATAATTTTTTAATCATTCCCTATTTGACCACTGAACATGCCGCAGTCTGGCTGGGCACAAATCACGAGCCACTGAAGCAGGAACAAACTTTATTTCTGAACTCCACCAGCACACTCCACACACGCTCCCCAGGAACTCTCCTGAACACCACGCGGCTCCTCCAGGAACCACCAACCGGAAATCCCTCCTCCGGCACTTCCCCAACCAATGGGAACTCTCCAGGAAGTTCTGGGGTGGGGGGAGAACTCCAAAGTAGCAGGCCAAGGTGGACAGCAGGGGTCTAATATTACAATTGAATACACAGCTTAACATAACCATTATCATCTCAATTATCACCTCTCAACCACTCTGTTCTGACAAAAATGCCATGCATCATTCCCACTCGGCTATGGCTCTCAGCATGAACATTCACTTCAAGTAATTGAGCATAAACATATCCAAGAAATTAAAAATTTAAGAATTCCATTGTAAAATTGTTATTTAATTTTAAAATATATATTTCTACTCTTCATATGTGAATGAACCATATCCACCATATTTCAGTTTCCCAGTATGAATGCCATTAGAGTGTTAACACGATTAAAACTCTAAGCATTCAGAGGGGGCAGTAAAAGTGAACATAATATCACCAGGGTGCTAATACAAAGTTTATCTCTCAACACTTTGAATTTTATATCATTATAAAGGTGGAATATTCTATACCTTTCAATTATTTTTGAGTGAAAATAAATAATCTACAGGGATCACAGGCATTTTCTTTCTCCAACAAGTTTTTATTAAGTGAATTTTTTTAAGGACCTATTGTAACTCAGCCAGAATGTTGGAACTAGGGACTCTACATTAATAAGATATTAACACACCCCGAAGGCACAGTGTGGTGTGTCCTTGGAATTACCACCCTATTCAATAGACTCCTTGTCATACTATACTGCTTTACTTTCTCTTCATAGAGATTATTAATTTCTAAAATACTATGTAATTTACTCATTAGTTTTGTGTGTTGTCTTCTCTAACAATATATAAGCCTAATAGAATATTTTTTGGAGTAGTTCCAATTCCTGAGTAGAGATAATTACATTGAATAAATACAATTAGAATATAATTAAAGATGGGTGAATATATATAATGCAATATATATATATATATATATATATATATATATATATATATATATATAATACACATAATGTGGTCTAATTGAAATATTAAGCAGAGTCTAGACTTGTTCTTATAGATAAATTTGAGTTTTAGGTAGGCAAATAGATTACATAGATTTAAATTATATTTAAAAATGACTCTGGATGCTATATGGGAATGTATGAAGAAAAGGAAGTGAAAGTTTGAAAATAAAAAAAAGTTGGTCTTGTAGGACCACTAACTGTATTTTAGAAGATTAGTTGTAGAGAGGCAGGGATGTATTTTTGAGGCACAGATAACATGAGTTACTGAAAGACAGATGTGAAAAGGGAAAGAAATTAAGGTTTTGAGGATGATGCCCACATGTTGGTAATTATTAATTGAGTAGATGAACTGGCTAGTTGAAATCATTGAAATTGGAAAGACTGTGAAAGGGACCATATTTGTAATGAGAAATTGAGAGTCTTTTTCTTTTGCATGAATTTAACCTTGAGAAATCAACTGACACTGGATTATGATAGCAAGAAAAATTATATATAGGAGTACAATTCTAAAATCTACAAATCCTGAATGTGGAAGATTTGGGTCACAGGAAAACAAAAACAAATTTATTCACTTCTCTATGATGATATTGTGAGAAAAAAGGATGAGAATGTGTAACTTCATGATGACAATTTGGGTAATGCTACAGCTTAGTAGAGAAGGCCATGAATCATGAATTTCCGGACAACTTTTAGTTCTCATACTAGAAATTTGCTACAAATTTAAGTTTTCTTTTTTAGGTTATCCTACTTGATTGGATGAATCAGGAGTTTATTGAGTGGTTATTTGTGTTCAGTGATGCTGAGATACAAGTAGAATTGCATGGCAGGCATCCTCAAGCAGAGTATATAACATGGTTCCCTTGACTGTGGGTTAAGACAATAGAACCAAGGATGCCTCCAGTGATCTTCCACTTGTGGTCCTCTGCTTGGTTGTTATACATCAGGCACTAGAATGATTTTTGAAAACCAGTTCTCAGTCTTCTGAAACCGTGGGGGCATACTGATAGACAGGACATCTGAAAGTTCTTAGCAGCAACAGCAGAACTGGGTCCCATGTATAGAAAGTTCTTATAAAATCTAATATTCCAGATAGACATGTCAACCTAAAAGCTGTATTTCTTAGTCTAGAGCTCACAGAAGATATCCATTCCTCAGAGCTCAAGGTGAGGCTGAACATCATGACAGCAGAGTATGGTAGAGGGAAGCAGCTCATATGATGATCCAGAAGCAGAGAGAGAGATCTCCACTTGCTAGATGCAAATACATACCCCAAAGCCATGCCCACAATGCCCACCTCCTCCAACCACACCCCACCTGCCTTCAGTTACCACTCAGTCCCATCAAGTGATTAGTTCACTGATTGGGGTAAGGCTCTAGTGACCCAATCATTTCTTCTATGAACCTTCTTGCTTCGTCTCAAACATGAGCTTTTGGGATACACCTCACATCCAAACCCCAACAAAAGGAGTGGCTATTTGTGTCCAGTGCTGCTGAGAATCACTGAAAGACAAGAAAATGAAAATGCTTATTAGAAATGACAACATGGGGGTCATTGTTGATTTCAGGGTAAGTAAAGTGGCAAAATTTAGATTGTAATGTGTTGTAAATAGCATGAGGTGACATGGACGGCCTGAAGGATTAGGGGTCACTAAAAAGCAGCTGTGTGCTTCTTATGTGGACCTGGCCAAAGAGAGATGCTGGTCTAGATTTGGTTCAGATTGGATATGCCTGGGCACAATTGTGAATTTATGGAAGTCATCAAGTAAAAAGGAAGGTGTTTATGAAGAAGGTGAGGAAGGGTAATCAAAAGAATGTCTAATATATAGATTGGCGATAAGAACACAGATGGGTGGACACAACATACTTTTATGTTAATGGATGTAAATATACGTGACAATTTTACACTTTACCTTTATTCCTGGAAAAAAAAAGATAATGGTAAAAAGAAAAAACTCCTCATGTTGTGGTTCAGGAGATGGTTTACTTTAGAAATACCCCTTCCCCATGCAATTTAGACAAGACATTTAATACACTCTTTGTAACTCACAGTGTTCCCATAGGATATAGTCAAAGACTCTCCAAATTCCCATTATTTGCCTCACAAAAGATTAGCTGAACTGTTTGTACCCATTAAACAAGTAGAATTTCTTATTGACTGGACCAAAATTGCTTCTCCTCCCCCAGGTCCTTCATTTTTGAGCCATCTTAGCTCCTTCATGACTCCTCATTATTACTGAGGAAACGGGAAGACATGCCTTGATCAGCTGTCCCATTAAAACATGCCATCCACCCTGGCACACTCCTTTCATTCTAGGCTCATTATTAGCCCTTCTAAAAGAAAATTCCATTATCTCACCTTTCAGATGTGTGTGGATTTCAGTCTGAACACTCTCCCTGTACAAGTCTCCATTCCATTTATCACATTAACCTTTTTTTTTTTTTGCATTTAGTCACCCATTATCTAAGTCAGATTTGTGTTTTATATGACAATATGAAAGATAAATAAATGTGCAGATAATTTATAGATTTGGCACATTGAGGGATTAGAGTTTCAATACGATGACATTCATTTTCTTTGGAAGGAAAACAATCATTTGGGTTTGAGGATACATTAACAGATGTCAATAGTATAAGAAGAGAGGATTAAATATGCAATCGACATTTTTGAGAATTAAAAAGCTGATCTCACTAAAGAAGTGTGGTAGATTTTAGGGTAAGTTATGAGTGCCCATTTGTAGTTTGTGACCATGGATTTACACTTAAGTCAATTGGATTGTTGGTGTGATTTTTTTTTTTTTTTCCGTTAACATTAAGCTTCTTGGGTACCAAGAGGAATGTAGATCATTTAGCACAACCAAACATGCAGATTTTCAGAGAGACAAAATATTAGAAGAGAATGTGCAAGAAAGAAGGTATTTTCAAGGGCTTCACTGACAACGTTGGACTAAAAATCTAGGCTGGGCAGAGAGAATAAAAACAGGAGGGTGTTAGAGGACTGTGATCGATTAATGAGGTTAATGTATTGGAACTGCAGGGGGTTAAAGATCTGAAGCAGAGGGAAAGCAGATCCATGAGTTATAAAGTTAGGAAGAGATGTTTTTAAAGTAGGATATTCAAGAAAGATTTTAGACATGATGAAATTGTTTTTGATAATGGCCTATGATATAATCAGTGTGGGTAGCTGCATTGAAGGGGAAACAATATTTAGAAAGATGAGAGAAGCCAGAAATCAAGAAGACAAAGTATGAAATGGGTTGCTGGCCCAGATACAGTCATCACTGGAGAGCCATGGTCGGATGGCTGCAAGTATAGAGAGGAAGATCAGAAACAGGGCAGCTGAGCAAAGAAACAGCAAGTCAAACTTCATTTCTTCCCTCCTCCCCTCCTCCTCCTCCTTGTCTTCCTTCTTCTCTTCCTTATCTTCCTCTTCCTCCACTTTTTTCTTTGTCTTGCTTTTCTTTTTGATTTTCTCTCTTTTATTTTTTTCCGGTTACAAATGAGAGAGTTAGTTTGGCTTTGAAAGTATTGTCTGAAAATGACACAAAACTTTCTTCAACACACATACACACAAAAATGATATAGTAACTACTAGGAAATCAATGAGAATAAAACATTTATTTGATCAAATACATTTATTTGATCATTCTTTTCATTTAAATGATATGTGAGTGTGTATGTGGGTGTGTGTGTATATCACTGAGATAAAAAGAATGATCAAATAAAAAGATAAACTGGTAGATTTATTATTTAAAAGTATATTTGTGGAAACAGCAGCATTTACTAATACTCAGTTTGCAGCTGGTCAGATAAGGAGGCTATTTAATATAGTCAGTGTCCTACAGATGATCATTTTGTTGTTGTTGTTTTTAGTTCCCTGAAAACACTAACTAAACAACCTGCAAGCAATGATTGTAAATGGCATTTTCAATTATTTTGTTGTATCTGGATCCCATATGAATTCCTTTTGTTCGAAGATGACTGAAATAAATTAAAAGTATAATTTACTGTGATGGTCCTCAGGTTGTTTACACAGGATAATCTAGAATCGAGAAGTTTCCTTTTCTAACACATTTGTTTAAGTGGATAACAGTTAATTTGATGAAATTTGAGGATATAAACACCTGTTTTAGGAAAGGTATTGAAAACTAACTGAAGTTTTAAAATTTCCTGCACTGAAAATTATTCTTACCTGATTTTATATTTTTCGTTTTCCTCATATTTTTATATTATTGCTTAAAAATTTCTACTGTTTTAAAATGTGGGTTTATCAACTATCAATGAATAGAATTTTTCTTCAGATATTTTAATTATGTAGAATACATAATGGCACTAAAGTTACTTACTGGTTCAGAGTCAGTGAACTCGACCTATTATACTTCTGTTTGCTAAAATTAATAAATGGTATCTCAGATTTATTGAACCAACTCTCTAAAATTAGGATATATATTTATTTATACATATATATTATATTATATATATATTATATATATATTGGGATAGCATTCACATGAATGGGATTAAATTCCCACTCTCTTAAAGACACACACTCTCCACCTACTCAGTCTGTTGGATACATATATACATACATACATACACAGATACATACAGTTCTCCAAGCAGCTTTCATCCTATCTGCTGATAATGTACAAGCAACATGCATGTAAATGCATGGGCCATTATCTTGTTGTTGAAAAAGAAATCGCATTAATCAAATGCTTCAAAATCCTTCCTGATTCCAAGATTAACTTAAAATTTGTCCTCTGTTTTTTGGCAGTTACCAGATAATAGTTTATTTTGCTTCAAACCATACTTCAGTGAGAGGAGAGAGTGCTTTATTTTGATTTCCTTTTCAAATGAAATCTTTCTTTCACATTCTATCAGTCCTTTACGCAAATGGAAATAATTAAAAGAGAAGAAATAATTCAAAAGGAATCTTGGAATCTTTTATGCTTCTCAAAGTGCTTAGAAATTTCATTAGCATAGATATCTGAATCTTCACAATAGTAGTTGACTGTTAGAATCTTACTCATTTAAGAGTAATTATATTCCAAGCATAATGGATTCCAGATAATTCTTTAAGATAAGATAAAAACTCAATTTGCAGGTGAAAGCTCTGCAGCTTTCTTTGTGATTAATTTCAAGGATTAGAAACCCAAAGGAATAGATTGTTACCAACTTAAACAATTAAGAATAACAGACTGACATTAAGATTAAAAAAAAAAAAACAATGCAAATGAAAATCTGAGCCAGGGCTGTCTGTTATTTTAAAATCATGAATAATTAATAAAATTGTAAGATTCTCAAATGCATGAAGGTTTGTTCACTAAGAAATAAAATGGAATTTCTCCTATTTAACAGTTACAAATAAGCCTCAGATTGGACATAATTAATCTTAGTTTCAATTTATTTTTTAATGATAAAAGACAAATAAGAGACAAGAAATTATCTTATGGGAAAAATTATAATTTGTTCTCAATTATAACCAGAATAACCTTAATATGTTAGAAGTTTTTAAAAGCTTAAATAAATTTTAGAACATCATGGAAGAACAAATATAGATATTTCTTTTTGTAAAATTATTTCATAGTAAAAATGGGGTATTTTCAAGAGGTAAAATTATTACCCACTATTCTAACTGATAAACAAGTTAAAATGATGATAAGGAGACAGGAGCAATAGAAACCTAGGTCAAGGGGATATTGGATGACCCACGTGCCCCCTCCATCAGTATACTTTCTTTAGGAGAAAAAAAAAAGGAACAAAGAAAAAAAATTACCCAAAGCCATTCTGTCATTGCACTGGCTTAAGTCTGTAGGATCCGCTATATTCCGCCACTCTAGCCTGTTATCCTCTAGGCTTTTGTCTCAGGGATTATAAATTGAAGATGCCTCCCTGTCATGATAAGAACAAGAAGAGGACCTTGAAAGGAGGATCTGTTATGACCTTCATACTGACCAAAGATTCCCAAATTCAGAAAGACAGGATAATTGAAAGCTGTATTAGGGTTCTCTAGAAGAAGATAATCAACAGGAAGTATAATTATGAAAAGGGGATTTATCAGGTTGGATTACGTGACCAGAAGCTGGATGGTCCACATGGCTGTCTGCAGGATGGAGAGCTGGAAGAACTACTAGCTGCACAGTCCAAAAGGCTGAAGCCCCAGAACAAGAGGGATCAATGCTGCTACCCTAGTCCAAGTCTGGCGAATCACTGCAAGAGTCCGCTTTGGGAGAATTAAGAAGCAAATACAATACCCTCAAATGATCACAGCAGCAGTCAAGAACCCATTCAAGAAGAATAGCTGTTGCAAATCTGCTGCTGGTTCTTTGTTCTTCCAACTTTTATTCCATCCCAGCCATCATCCTATTGGATGATATTGCCCACGCTTAGGGAGGGTCTCCATTTCAGTTGGCTATCCGACATGCCAGTCATTCCTAGACACACCCTCATTGTCACACCCATAATCATCTTAATCATCGACCTCTCTTTTATTTATTTTTTTATTTATTTTTTTAATTTTTATTTTTTTTTAATTAATTTTTATTGTTGGTTGTTCAAAACATTACATAGTTCTTGATATATCATATTTCACACTTTGATTCAAGTGGGATATGAACTCCCATTTTTACCCCATATACAGATTGCAGAATCACATCAGTTGCACATCCATTGATTTACATATTGCCATACTAGTGTCTGTTGTATTCTGCTGCCTTTCCTATCCTCTACTATCCCCTCTCCCCCCCTCCCCTCCCCTCTTCTCTCTCTACCCCCTCTACTGTAATTCATTTCTCCCCCTTATATTTTTCCCCCTTTCCCCTCACTTCCTCTTGTATGTAATTTTGTATACCCCTGAGGGTCTCCTTCCATTTCCATGCAATTTCCCTTCTCTCTCCCTTTCCCTCCCACCTCTCATCCCTGTTTAATGTTAACCTTCTTCTCATGCTCTTCGTCCGTACTCTGTTCTTAGTTACTCTCCTTATATCAAAGAAGACATTTGGCATTTGTTTTTAAGGGATTGGCTAGCTTCACTTAGCATAATCTACTCTAATGCCATCCATTTCCCTGCAAATTCTATGATTTTGTCATTTTTTAATGCAGAGTAATACTCGATTGTGTATAAATGCCACATTTTTTTTATCCATTCGTCTATTGAAGGGCATCTACGTTGGTTCCACAGTCTTGCTATTGTGAATTGTGCTGTTATGAACATGGAGGTAGCAGTGTCCCTGTAGCATGCTCTTTTTAGGTCTTTAGGGAATAGACCGAGTAGGGGAATAGCTGGGTCAAATGGTGGTTCCATTCCGAGCTTTCCAAGAAATCTCCATACTGCTTTTCAAATTGGCCGCACCAATTTGCAGTCCCACCAGCAATGTACAAGTGAACCCTTTTCCCCACATCCTCGCCAGCACTTGTTGTTGTTTGACTTCCTAATGGCTGCCAATCCTACTGGAGTGAGATGGTATCTTAGGGTGGTTTTGATTTGCATTTCTCTGACTGCTAGAGATGGTGAGCATTTTTTTATGAACTTGTTGATTGATTGTATGTCCTCCCCTGAGAAATGTCTGTTCAGGTCCTTGGTCCATTTGTTGATTGGGTTATTTGTTATCTTATTGTCTAATTTTTTGAGTTCTTTGTATACTCTGTATATTAGGGCTCTGTCTGAAGTGTGAGGAGTAAAGATTTGTTCCCAGGACGTAGGCTCCCTATTTACCTCTCTTATTGTTTCTTTTGCTGAGAAAAAACTTTTTAGTTTGAGTAAGTCCCATTTGTTGATTCTAGTTATTAACTCTTGTGCTATGGGTGTCCTACTGAGGAATTTGGAGCCCGACCCCACAGTATGTAGATCATAGCCAACATTTTCTTCTATCAGACGCCATGTCTCTGATTTGATATCAAGTTCCTTGATCCACTTTGAGTTAACTTTTGTACATGGCGAGAGAAAGGGATTCAGTTTCATTTTGTTGCATATGGATTTCCAGTTTTCCCAGCACCATTTGTTGAAGATGCTATCCTTCCTCCATTGCATGCTTTTAGCCCCTTTATCAAATATAAGATAGTTGTAATTTTGTGGATTGGTTTCTGTGTCCTCTATTCTGTACCATTGGTCCACCCGCCTGTTTTGGTACCAGTACCATGCTGTTTTTGTTACTATTGCTCTGTAGTATAGTTTGAAGTCTGGTATAGCTATACAGCCTGATTCACACTTCCTGCTTAGCATTGTTTTTGCTATTCTGGGTCTTTTATTTTTCCATATGAATTTCATGATTGCTTTATCTATTTCTACAAGAAATGCTGTTGGGATTTTGATTGGCATTGCATTAAACCTATAGAGAACTTTTGGTAATATCGGCATTTTGATGATGTTAGTTCTACCTATCCATGAACAGGGTATATTTTTCCATCTTCTAAGATCTTCTTCTATTTCTCTCTTTAGTGTTCTGTAGTTTTCATTGTGTAAGTCTTTCACCTCTTTTGTTAGGTTGATTCCCAAGTATTTTATTTTTTTTGAGGATATTGTGAATGGAGTGGTTGTACTCATTTCCATTTCAGAGGATTTGTCGCTGATATACAGGAATGCCTTTGATTTATGCGTGTTGATTTTATAGCCTGCCACTTTGCTGAATTCATTTATTAGCTCTAATAGTTTCTTTGTAGACCCTTTTGGGTCTGCTAGGTATAGAATCATGTCATCTGCAAATAGTGATAATTTGAGTTCTTCTTTTCCTATTTTTATGCCTTTAATTTCTTTCGTCTGTCTAATTGCTCTGGCCAGTGATTCGAGAACTATGTTGAACAGAAGTGGTAAGAGAGGGCATCCCTGACTTGTTCCAGATTTTAGAGGGAGTGCCTTCAGTTTTTCTCCATTCAGAATGATGCTAACCTGAGGCTTAGCATAGATTGCTTTTACAATATTGAGGTGTGTTCCTGTTATCCCTAGTTTTTCTAGAGTTTTGAACACAAAGGGATGCTGTACTTTGTCAAATGCTTTTTCCGCATCTATTGAGATGATCGTCTTAATCCAATCAAATCGACAATTCAGATTGGTCAATACGAAAGCAAACACCACCAACCATAAAATTACCTGTCAGCCAGTCAGTACCGGCCAAGGTGAACTAGAATTGCCTTTAGATCTTTAGGATGTCATTATTATAGTAAAGTATACCGTATGGGTGTCACTTGGGTACCTGTGGGTAAGACCATATGCAGGAGGGACTTAAAAATCTGCTGTAGGACTGGGGATGTGTCTCAGCATATGTGAGGCCCTGGGTTCAATCTCCAGTACTACAAAAAAGGAGGAAGGGAGAGAGAGAGAGAGAAATGTCAAGAGAGAATCTGAAGTAATCCTATTGTCAGTCAAAAGCTGAAAGGTGGTACCTGCTCAGGACTCTCCAGAAATATCCCTAAGGCTATCAATAAAACTGGGACACTAAGGAGACACATCTTCACTCTCCTGTCTGAGAGAACCCATTCTCTTCCTTGACAGTGTGTTTTAGTCAGTTTTTCCCGTGATATGACAAAAAGACCTGGTAAGAACAATTTTAAAAGAGGAAAAGGTTATTTGGGGGCTCACAGTTTCAGAGGTCTCAGCTCATGGAAGGCTAACTCCATTCTTTGGGGCTTGAGGTGAGGCTGAAGAAGGCGACTGGGAACGTGGCACCCAGGAAGCAGAGAGAGGCTGTATTTGTCGGTGTCAAAATATTACCCAAAGGCATGCCTTCATGACCTACCTCCTCTAGTCATACCGTACCTGCCTTCAGTTTGCACCCAGTTAATCCCATCAGAGGATTAGAAGGTTCTCATCACCAAATCTTTTCACCTCTAAATGTTCTTGCATTGTCTCACACATGAGCCTTTGGGAAACACCTCATATTTAAACCAAACCACAGTATCTTTTTTTTTTCTTCTCCTTTCCCTTCTAATAAAGTTTGCTATCCTTTTATGAAGTTTTGTGTCTTGCCTGAAGTTTTATTATATAAGAACACAAAAGTCGAGAACATAAAGAAATCTCTTCTAACAAAAACCTGTAACACATGAATTATATATCCTTAAAGTATGTGCTTGCAAAGATAGAATAAAAAAAAAATTTAAAGCATAAAAAGAAACACAACTGAAAGAAAGAAAGTGAACACCAAACTATAAGGTGACTGAAAAAACATATTGGACTCTAAGTATAATAAAGATGATTGAAGAAAGGATTAAAATAGCTAAGAAGAAAAGCAAAATTTTAAAAAAGGCAAAAATCACTAGTGATACAATTATAAAGAAGATTCTCAAAGAAACTTAAAAATACCTATAATTAGATGTGAAAAACATGCTCACCTGCCCAAACCCAAAGAATGGACTGAGTGACAAAAGCCATAGAGAAAGCAAGGCTTTTACTGACAGCTTATAAAATCTGGTATCTGGGTGAGCAGGCACACCCAGAGCAGTTACTATCGTATTTTATTCCCTCCTTTACAAGGTCCCTCCCCCAGTTCCTCATTGGTGGAGTACTATTGGGTGTACAGTCTTCCTGCACCTCACCTAGGTTTGACTGTCTGCCTTACCTTGTCCCCATGTCCCTTTGTTCTCTTGTGGCAGGCAGACCTTCTTAGGGTAAGTGTAGGTATGTGGTTTCTCTTTGTTGGTCGGGGCAGCTGCTTCTGCTCACCTGTTTGTCAAGGGGCGGTGGCTCTGTCACACTCAGGTGTTCACCACTGGTAACCATTTGTTCATGGTGGTTTTCTCCCCTTTGGTGGTTTTCTTTTTACACTCCCAGGAATTTTACATATAAAGCTAAATACTGCACTTTGAAAAATGGACCACTGGACTTTCTATTTATCACATTAGAGTCCCCCAAGAAGCAAAAGAAAACTAATATTAAAGGTAGAATCTAAGAAAAGTTTGCAGGATTGAGACCTAAGTTTTCATGCCTACCACGTACCTGTTAAAATTGGTTTGGGAGATCAGCTTTGAGAGGTAGGCTGAAGAACCTTTGGGGTTTAAGTTGAAGAAAATATCTTCTGGGCATCGAAGAAAAAAAAAAACACTAAACTTATTCTACATGAAAGAAAAATCAATTTGACTCAGATTTCTTCTTGGCAGCATGCAAAGCAAGACACTGATGAAGAAAATTTTCTAGAAATCTAAAGAAAATGTGATTCAAGGATTTAAAATCAATCCAAGTTCTCCTTGATGTTTCAAGGCATTTAAAAATAGCAGCGTGTGTGCAAATGGGCAAAACAAAGCTTAAGAGTTATTGTACTAATAGACCCTTCCTAAGGAATCCAGTAAAAGATAAATTTCATCAACCCAAGAAATAATTAGAAAAATTGGACCTGAGAACCTAATATACGGAAGAGCAGATCTAAGGTTACAATAAAGGTAGGAATATGGGTGGGAAAATATGTAAATATTATGGACTATGATAAAGTGGATATAAGACAACTAAAATGTTGGAAAGAAAAATAGGAGAGTAGAATGCACTCACATAGAGGAAAGTTGGGAATCAGGATAGTAAAAAGCCTCAGTTAAAGAAAAGAGACTGAACATTATACAAAGCTATTTATAGAAATGATACCTCTAGAACAAATACATGAATCTTCTTAAATAACACAAAAAATAAAAAGCTGGGAAAATGTATACAATGGAAATAAAACCACATTAAGTATAGTATGAATTAAAAAGTTGAGAATAAAACATAAGTATGAATAAAACATATTAATTGTTATATACGGGCTTATATATTTAATGAAAACTATTTCCAGGTTGGGTCGCAATGCAAATCCTACTCTCTGCTGTACATAAAAGACATCCCGGGGCAAAATGAATCAGGAGCACAAAAATAAAGGGAAAAGCAAAGATTTCTCAGACAAATGCAAACAATAAGACCTCAGGTACTGGAATGTCTTTATGGACATAGTTGAATTAAGACCTTAAAAAAAAGAAAACGAGACCAAGAAGGATTCCTGCACAACACTGAGGACCCCAACTCATAAAGAAAATATGAAGGCATATCTGTGCACCTAACATCACAGAAGACTGCCTCCTGAGCATGGATGCCTTGGAAAAGTAAGAATCAAGCAGAAACAGCAAGGCTGACTTCAGCAAAGCATTCTCAATCATGCCATATCAAGTACAGGAACAATAAGTAAGGTAGTAGTTATAATTATGTAATTTATTAGTGAGGCAAATAATTTAATCATTGTCATGACTATAATTAAAACTCTTCTGCTTCAATAATAGGGAATACTGCCTCTGTTCAAATGCCCATGGGACATTTATAAAAATGGATCTAATATTAGTTCACAAATAAAAACATGGTAAGTTCCAAGGAGAGGTAATAGATGAGCATTTGATAATTAAAACTTAATAAAATCATATTTATTAAAAATATAAAACAATTCCCTAAGTATTATTTCCACCTGGAAATTAAAATGATTACTAAATAGCATTTAGGGAAAAGGAGACACAAACTGAAATTGCAGAGTTTACATATTAACAAAGGTCAATGAGTTATAACTGAGGAAAATTTATAGTCTTAAATACCTATATCGCTATAATTGAGACTGGACAGACAGGTCTAATACCCAACTCAAAAATTTAGAAAAATTATAGAGTAAATTAAAATTAACAGAGGAAAAGAGATGTTAAAGGATAACATGGAAATTAGCAACACAGCAAGAGAAAAAAAATAGTAAAAATAAAAATGGTAAAAATGTTGATTGGCTCTTGGAAAAAAAATAACAAGACAGACAAATCATCAGCTGACCCAATAAGAAAAAGAGGGACAATAAATGCATAAAGAAGGGATAAAGGGATAAAGAAGGAAGAGAGGCCTTGATGAAGGGTCCCATTAAAACATGTCATCCACCCCTGCAAGCTTCTTTTTGTTTGAGGTCTGTTTCTAATCTTTCAAAAAGAAAATTCCATTCTCTCGCCTTTCAGATGCTTGTGGATCTTAGTCTTAACATTCTCCTTAATACAATAGTCTCCGTTCCATTTACTGCAATAATCTTTGTTGCATAAATGAGTTATCAGGGCATTGCCTATGTGATCTATGACCTTGGCAGGGCTGAACTATATTGATTAATCATTCTGTTAAATACTAATGTGTTACTGAGAAAGGATTTTGCCTAGGTGATTTAAGTTTCTAATCAGTTGACTTTATGTTACTGAACAGGGAGATTTTCCTAGGTGGGCCTGACCTAATCAGCTAGGTACTTGAAAAGAAGGATCAATCCTTCCCTGAGCTTGACTCTAAATAGCTTATGCCTTTGAGGTTCCAACTTAATTACAATTTTTCCGTCTTGACTGCCCACCCTACATACTTTAGACTTGCTTAGCCATCCTCTACAGTTGCATGATAATTCCTTCTCTATCTACACAGCTGTGTGTGCAGACACACACACGCACACACACAAAGCACATCTCATACTTTGGTTAAACCCTGACAAGCACAATTAGTAAAGAGAATCTAATAACACATTTAAAAAATCATTACAATTAAGTGAGGTTTATTCCAGAATTGTAAGAATGATTCAATATTAAGAATTGCATTAATAGAACTTATTCTGTTAAGACATGTAATGAAAAAATTATGTGATCATTCCCACAGAGGCAGAAAAACCTCTTAACAAAATGTAGCCCCTTTTTCTGATAGTAACACTTGTTTGTAGGAACTGATGGAGAATTCCTTAAAATAATATACCTCAATCTTTAAGATAAGCTGATAGGAAACACACACACACACACACACACACACACACACACACACTCCTAAAGTAAGGAACAAAGAAGCAGTATTCGCTTTCTCCATTACTATTCACTACTATACTAGAGATGCTAATCAATGCAAGAACACTGGGGATGATGCCTGGAGACTTAGGGATCAGACTAGGACAAGGGAAAATACCTGCATTTGTGGAAAACCAAGATATTATTCCTGAAAAACTCAACAGAATCAATGTTAAAGTTGATACAAATGATAAAATAATGTAATAAAACTAAGTATGAAGTTAACATATACAATTTAATAGCATTCACATATGTCAATGATAGCTATTGTAAACTCACGATGAAAGACTAGGTCACATTTACAATGTCAACAGAGGAACAAAATTCTTTGGCAAAAAAACTTAGTAGTAAAAGCTTCCCAAAGAGTACTTTAAGAGGCACATGAGAAACACAAATGTAGATTTGAAAAATGTAAAGATATTTGTATGTAAATATGTATATGTTTATACATGTATGTTTATTATATACACATAAATTATCTTCTACATGTATTATATAGATATACATGATATATATATATTTACATAGGTATATAGATATATATCCCCCAGCAAGTTGAGTTAGGAAACGTTATTCTAAATCTCCTATGGAAAGCCAGACACGCAAGCATGCAGAATATGAAAGTCAGTTATTCAAATACACTAAAATCTATATTTAAAATAGTGTCTAATGGACACAAATCTGTAGATCAATAGAACAGTGTGGAGAAGCAGAAGTTGACTCAGGCACTCGGGGCATTTTATTTACAATGAAAGAAGCATCTTAAAACCTGGAACAAATACACTTTTAAGTAAATGGTATTAATATAGCTGGTAGCCACTTGGAGGAAAGGTGAGAGAGAACTGGATTCATAACTCACACCAACAGGCGCTATGTAAGGACCTAGAAGTACAAAGTGTCTTCTGAATAATGAATAGTCTAAAACATAGAAGTAATATGAAAAAGATTGATAAACTCAACTTTGTGAAATAAGGAAAGCACTGGCTAGTGGCATTAAGTAAACGGAGCAAAACAAAACTATAATAAAGTAAAAAGCAAATGATAAAATGGAGAAAATTTTGCAATTTACAGCTTGCATAGAGAGGGCGAATCTCCTTGATCTAGTAAGGATTCTTAACAATCAGGAAGAAAAATTTTTGATCATAAACCCTACTAACAAAGGAGCAGAAAACATGAGCAGATGGGTGATAGGAAAAGAATACAAACTGCCTTTAAATAAGTGAAAAGAACTTCAGCTTTCCTCTGAATAAGAAATATACGCATTGAAACCCCACAGATATTATTTTTCATACATAAGATTGTCAAATAAAGATTACCC
This sequence comes from Callospermophilus lateralis, assembly GCF_048772815.1. Lineage (NCBI taxonomy): Eukaryota > Metazoa > Chordata > Mammalia > Rodentia > Sciuridae > Callospermophilus > Callospermophilus lateralis. The sequence goes on along the minus strand of NC_135308.1, from coordinate 17,342,290 downwards.
AAGATTTGCTTGGATGGAGCTCACCCTTGACAAATTTGATAAATTTTAGCACCGAGAAAGAATAATGACAGTAATTATTATGCATTGAATAACAAAGAAAAATCCATTATTCTTTTTTCACCAAAAGTACAAATCATTAAAGATTAATAAATGAGATCATTAAACCTCAGCCCTTCTGTTTATCAAGACAACACAATGGGAGTGAAGTGACAAGCTTCAAACTAGAAGATATTTGCTTTGTGCACAACTGACAATGATCTGTGCCCCAAATATTACAAGGGGCTTTTGAAGATGTGGAGAAATGATACCCTCACCTACTGCTCATGGAGGTTTAAATTTGTACAGTCCCTTCTAGAAACCTGGTTGAGATCACATAGGAAAGGACTCAACTCTGGAATCCTCCTGCCTCTGACACTCAATAGTCCATTATGAAATTTGAACTGGTTGATCCTATAGGTCTAGTTTTTTTCATATTCTGGTTATTCCATACTCTGTTGCAGTAATATAACAAAATTGGTTTTTCTATCCTAGGGTTGTTCAACTTTTGTCTTTATCCATTTTTTGATTCAGTATCAATGTGGGCACGAGAAAACCCCTGCATCAGGCCTGTTGCTGAATCAACTTAAATCCATGGTGTTGGAAAGTGGCTGAAATAGGACTCTTTCACAGATCCACCAATCCACCAATCCACTCCCACTGCTTCAGGAACAGCCCAGATATTTGGGGGAGGATGAAGATTTATTCTGGACTGGATTAAAGCACAAGAAACCAGTATGGCCAGTCTGGAGGTGCTCAGACATGGGCCAATGAGTAGGAAGCTATGTCCCTCCCAGCACATCTTTCATGAGGCAAGGGATAATCTAATTCTCGCTTGGAACTTCAGTCGGAGGCCAGATGTTTATTAATTACAAATTGACCTAGCAGCTCCGCTCACCATCTGACTTAATTTTCACAACTTGGGAGGTTCATATTACTTTCCTATTTTATGACCAGGAAAGCCAGGAGTTCAGATGATTAGGCAATTTGCCCAAGTTCAACCAGCCAAGAATTAGCAGAGCTGTCTCCCTCTGAAGTTGGGGCTCTCTCCTCTGCACTCTGCTAAGCGATGAAACACGACTCTCAAGCACATTGACTCTGCCCAAGGCAATTTAGGAAAATAGGAAGTTTCTCTGTTGTTTGTTGTTGCTTTTCTTTTTGTTGCATTATTGTGATCTTATGGGACTTCTGTTGGGAGTGTTGTGGAGCAGGTGTTTGTTTCAGCATGAGGGTGATTTTCCTGATAAATGTAGAGACTAGAGACTAGATAACTAACAAAATGTCTGTTCTTTTTTTTTTTCCTCCTATCCCCACAGAGATTTTTTTTTTTTTTTTTTTTTGGTATGACGGATTGAACTCAGGGGCACTTAACCACTGAGCCACATCCCCGGCCCTTTTAAATTTATTTTTATTTAATTTTTAATTTTTTTAAATTCAGAGACAGAGTCTCACTCGGTTGCTTAGGGACTTGCTAAGTTGCTGAGGCTGGCTTTGAACTCCTGATTGTCCCGCCTCACTGCTTCAGCCTCCAGATCCACTGGGATTACAGGCATGCACCACAGCACCTGGCTCCCACAGAGTCTTTAAAGGGAATTCATATGAACAGAAATACTATGGTATTGGTTCCCACCCTTTTCTAAGGCAGCCAGGAAGTGAGTAGATTCCTCTATCATATCTCTTACAATAGGCCCATAGCAACATGGCCAAGTGACCATAGACTGGAACCTCTGAAACAGTGAATCAAAATAAACCTTTTCTTCTTTTAAGATGATTATCTCAGGTATTTTGTCACAGCATTGCACAGTTAGTACAACACTCTAGTTATCTTTGAATAATGCCTTGAATTTACTACAAGTGAAATATAGGTCACTCTGAGAAGCATACTGTATATTTCCCCTTGATTTTTAAAATGAGAAACTGATTCTAAGAGGAAAAATAATTGGATTTTCTATCAACTGGCATAATAATTTTTTTCTCAGTAGAAGGTGCTTCACTATTTTGTTTTAATTTCTAGTCAGGCCATAATTATATCATATTGTAAGCCTTGGCCTAAGAAAGAGGAACTCAAATTCTGATATTTGGCTTTTGCTAAGTGACAGCCTCAGGCTTTGCATATAAAATTACTCTAAAAAAAGAGGAAGTTCTGGGGAATATAATTAGTAATGTGGAAAATACATTTTGGAAAAAGAAACAATATATAAAGGGCCTCCCTACTTATGTTGGGCATGAAGAAAATTGCAATGGGCATGGAGAGAAGTCAGAAGCAAGCCTCAGCTGACCCCAGGGGGACTCTGATGTATGCACTACTTTAGTGAGCAGGTATTTCGCAGTTCTGGGTGGTGGCCAGGCATTGACAACATCTTCATGACCAGTCATTGGATGCACAACAATTCAGGGAAGTCATGTCCTTGGGTTTGCATAGCTCTCTGCAGCTGAGGCAAATTCTGAAGGCACAGACCCACCAGAAGCTGGGGTAAATTCAGTTCTTTCCTTGAAGAGGGATCGGGGCAGTGGTCTATCTCCATGTGCACCGCGTTCTATCCCTTGAGCGAATTGTCTCAATGTCTAAAGAGGACATTTGGGGAATAGCCTGTCCAGGATTGTCAATGGCCTCCCCTGTAAGGTGGACAGAGAAGAGGAAGACTAGTGGTATGACAGCTCCAACTCCTGCAGTTGATCCTGGGACCCACATGGTCCTGACCATCTTCCTCCTCAGTTTTCCACTATAGAGTCTCATCACCCTCAGATAGACCTTCATCACTGGTCTTGAAGGTCTACCGCTGGGAGTATGTGAATCCTCTGAATTCCTTTCACCAGAGCCCTCTCAGGCTGTGATCCTTGGTCTTCTTCATTAGTCGTCACAGTCGGGCAAGAGAGTACCATTAGCTACCAGAGTAGATCATCTAGATGCTGCATGTATTCCTCCCTGTTCCCACTGACAGAAGCCCTGCCCACTGACTGTCAATTATTCCTTTTGAGATTCCTCTTCTTTTTTACTGCTGGTCTCTGGACACCAAGAGGTGAGCATACAGTTCAAAAGAACTTCATTGTTCCCCTGTGGCCAAACCTTGCAGTTTTGGGGAACAAGGACCTCTGAGCATTCAGTGTGGAGTTGGCAGGGATGGGGGGGCACAAAATCCCTGGTGGATGGTGGACCATGAAGAGTAATAATAGGTGGAGCCTCCTGCTTCTGCTCCTAGAGTTCCCTAGGTGTGTGGTTTTTCTACATAGTGCTATATAAAGTTTTTGATTCAATGGGTATTCTGCATCCTGGAAGTTTAAGTGCATCCCTTTTGAATATTGCTTCTAATATTGCTTTCTAATGCTCTCTCAGGCCAACAGCTTCTGTTGGTGCAGGTTTTAAATCATTAGTGGGTGACAGGATCCTGGCTGCACTTCTGCACTTCCTTTTCTATAAAGAAGCTATGATCAATGCTACGGATTCAATACTGGAGAATCGAACACTTCATCCATCCTTGGATGTTGTACTTGTGACATTTTGAAGGCAGGAGTAGCAAAATCTTCCTTACAATATATACCTTGACTGACTAGAGAAAGTCTGTGTCCCTTTACAGGTTGATATAGTCAATGGGCCTGATATAGTCGATTTAACATTAAAAATGTGCTTGATCTCCTTGAGGAAAAGTTCTATTTAGGGCCATTGAATTCATCTCTAATTCTGGTAGGTCGCACATTTCGTTGTAGCAGTAGCTAAGTAATCTCTGGTAAATAAAAGCCCATTTTGTTAGGCCCAGGCTTGGCCTTCATTGCTTCCACAGTGGCCACTGAATTCATTAAATTCACATGCCCATGATGCCCATGCTTGTATTCCTTTAATCCCAGGTGCTAGATAATTGGGATCAAAGTCCAGGCTGATTAAACCCTCTTCTCTAAGGACGTTACCATAGTAACTAGATACTGCACTGTTGAGAGCCACAGCCAAGGGGCCCCAGCAAACTTCCAACTACCAGCAAACTTCCAGCTGCCAGCAAACTTCCAGCTGCCAGCTGATGATTGGCTCACAGCGGCCCCAGCAACTCCTAGCTGCCAACTGATTGGCTCCTCTGCGGTGATGCTCATTGGGCTGTTTCCCCGCCCTTTCAGACCATGGAGCTGCTCATTGGGAGACTTTTTTTGGCTCCGCCCATGCGACCCAGCCAATGGGCCTCAAGAGCAGGAGGAGTGGGGGAGGTTGAGAGGTTTGTGGGAAGCCGGTGATGGCAGTTGGGCTCTGAAGGTTTTCCTGAGGAGCTGTTTTGTTTGGCGTGTGTGGTTCTAAAAATAAAGTTCGTTTCTTTTGACAAGTGGCTCCTGAATTGTGCCCAGCCAGACTGCGGCACTGCACCTGTATAGTTATCTTACTAGCTTCAAGGAGAAAGTGCTGGGCATTCCAAGGGTGGAGGACAGAGCTCCAATTCCCCACCTGGAGTTTGCTCACCAGAAGAATGCTTCCCTGTCCATTTCCATGGTCAGAATACCTACAAGTCCCTATATTCCCAGGAGCTGTGTGCCTGAGATGAAGGTCAAAACTGATAAGACTCCAACACAGAGTTTCCTGGTGAAGTGCATTGCTATAGCAGCCAGGCATCCTGTGTCTTTGCACAGGAGTTTCCTAGCAGCCAGGCATTCCGTGTCTTTGCACAGAAACTTTCTAGTCACCAAGCATGCCACAATCACAAAGTTTATCAGAGACCCCAGTCTCAAATACAGAACCCCTACACATGCTGTCATGGCCAATGACACAAACTGGCTGAAGTCATTTGGTCAAAAAATTACTTGCTACTTGGTAGATAATCTCCTGTGAGTGTTAACATGTGATATGGAGATATTCACGTTTTTTTGTCCATTTGCATATATTCATCACCATGTCTGCAAATCAAATCTTTTTAGCCACAATTTTGCAAACATTTTCCTTCCAATGAAGCCATTCAGTACTACCTAGAGTTTGATATAGAGCCCCAACTCTGGATACACAAGTGCCTAGATTCATCACCTGAAGCCCTACCTGTGCAGAGGATTATATTTCCAACTCCCCACCGTCTTCCAAGGCATTCCCTGACTGAGGCAGCTATGTATTTCTGCCATTTCCTGCTTGTACTCATATCTCAAATAGTACAGCTGTAAACCAAGGGTGGGCTTTTCTAGGCCCTCTGCAAGCTCGTCATACCAAATAGCTATGAGCCAAGAGAAGGGAACTGATACAGAAGTGGCTGGTGTGGTCTGCCTTGCCTGTTCAGGTGGCTTGCACGCGCCCCTTGTCTGGGCTGTGTGTGATTTGGGACATACCCCTTCCATCTTACAGTGGATTACAGTTGGATTCACCTGATTGTATTATTTAGTGGATCTGGCAAAATCAGATCAAAGGTTTTAGTTGCATGAAATCCATAGTCAGACACTCCACTTCTAACATAATCCACTATCAAACCAGCAATTGTTTTTCAAAGATACCCAGTTCTTCACAGCAGATGGTAGAGCCTCGCTCCAGCACCTCATATTCCCGTACTGTGATTCACTGAAGAGTGCCATGTGTCACATTTTGTCCCTTCTGGTAACTCTAGTATCATAGCATCTCTAGGTTATCTGGCTTAAGTGGCCCAATTACTTCCACTGAATCCTCAGCCTGCTACCGAGGTCTCTCTTTCTCTGGAATACACTCAAAGCTGAAAAAGTCCATGTTGCTCACATTGAAATACAAAGAGACTTACCAGCCACTGTGGTTTTTTTTTTTCTTTTTATAAGAGATACAAAGAACAATAATGTATCCCTTAATTTGGGGGTAATATCTTTTCAATCCCTGAAGAATGGATGGCTAATAAGTATACGGATGTGCCAGGCTGACTACTGAACATTGGTAGAGTTGGCTTATCTCTTACTCTCTTGAGTACGTGTCTTACCATGGCTTTTGGCTTGCTAGCCACTTCTGATCATCAGCCTCACTCACATAACATTATTGATGCAGTGAACAATGTGATGCTCTGGGAGTTGATCTGGCAGTCCAGACCCCTGAAGAGGGTGTATTCTTATAGAGATACTGTAGTTTACAAAACCATGAAGAAAAACTGTTAATGTCCAATTTTTTTTCCATTTCATATAAATGCAAACTGCTTCTGATCTGTCTTATCTGGTCTGAATTGAAAATAACACATTTGCCAAATCACTGTGCCAATACCCAAGGTCACATTAATCTTCTCCAGAATAATACATCTGGCACAACAGCTGCAATCAGGCCTCTATCCAGTTGGGTCTGTGGAAGTCTATAATTGTCCTACAGGTTTCACCTGCTTATTTGTTTGTTTGTTTGTTTGGTAGTAGCCATACTGGTGATTTAATTTATGAAATGATGGAGAAAAGCCATTTCTTAAGCTCCTTAAGGTCCTTAATAGTGGTATTAATAGTGGTATTAATTACCCTGGGGTGGGATGAGCTGCTGCTTTGGTGGCTTGCACTTAGTGAGGCCCAACCTCACTAAGGTATAACTTTATCTTACGTGTCTGCTGATTGACGTGAGAGTGGCACAATTATACTTTCAGGAGCTTTGCATGGACCACCAAATAGGTCCAGACACTACAGACTTACAATCAGCCCAACTGTGGCTCAGAATCCAGGCCTCTATCCCCTGGAGAGTGAGATGCAGTTGGGCATTGGGTGCAGGATACTCTGATCTCTGGGCATTAGTTGCAAGTCAGAACTTTCTTCCAGTTGATACTACGCTTCTTTCCAACTATAGATTGCACTAATTAGCTTTATTATTACCAATTATGATTAGTAGGTTTGCATCTAAAAATGTTCTGTATCTAGATTTTTTAAAAATGCATATGTTATAGTTTAAGCATAACTCATTTATACTTTGGTTAGGCAACAGCATGTGAAATTCATCCTAATCATTACAATTCGATTTCTTAGTGATTCTACATTAGTAATGTGGAGTGTCAGTGGTATCAGAGATTATCAGAAGCTATGCTCTTTTGATACCTTGGAACATACAATTAGTGTAAGTGTATTAGTATGCCTATAAAATTTTATTGTCTTTTAAGATTTAAATACAAAATCAAGTGCATACCATGTATTTTTTCCTATAACATAAATAATATGGGATATGTATGTGTGTAGCATTGTGGTGTTTGTTTAAAACTGTATAAATTTACAAACTATTTGTGCAAGGAATTAAATTCATGATCTCTCAAATCCTTTTCACTATAGTCATTTTCTCCCTCAAACTTGAAAGAAGAAACAGATGACTCAGGTGGTTGCTGGCTATTTTGTTCTGATTTTCAATACACATGACACAGATCCATGTGGGAATGTGCATATATGTATATGTTCATGTTTGTGCATGTGTATGCATATGTTCATGCACCTGTAGGTGTGGTGGGAAAAGATGATTAGATGGAGAAACAAGAATTTGGTAGGGATGCCTTCTACCTATGGACACATTGATATTCTTCTAAAGCGATTCAGATGCTTTAATCACTATTTACTAAAGTCAAATCTCAACAAAACATCTTCAGTAACAAAATCCAGCATTGCTAACTGATCATGTGGGAACCTAAGAGATAAGATCAGTTCACCTGATAAGTTTCACCTTCCCTGGGCTGGTCGGATGAGGGGATGGCGATGACAAGAGTGCGTGCCACAGCGGAAGCCATGCAATGAGCTGAGGTAGAACAATTGGCCACACATGAAATAGACAACAGAGGGAACAGAAGGACTACTTCAACCGCATAATGATCTAAAGACAAGTGCCAGCTAACTGAGGCTTGGAAGTGTGAGCCAGAAACTTCACAAAGAGGATGGCAGCTCTTGTGCAGATTCTGACTCACTCAGACAAAGGCATAGCATCCCGGATAGCAGGTGTGTGATCTGATGCTCAGTGTTTGCTGACGACAGCCAAAGGCTTGCAAAGAGAAGGCTTTGTGCTGTGTGTTTGAACTTTGCAGAAAATTCAAGTATACATGGGACAATTACCTCGCTGCTAGAGAAAAAACAATCTAGGCTAGAAATCTGAGGGTTGAAAGATTTTTATCTGTGGCACTGTCATCTTCCATTGACAGTGTGTCTCTTCAGTTCTGTTTCTCAGTTTTCTCATGAGAGGAAGATGAGAAGCGTGAAGTGAGTGAAGGGAAGTCCTGCCTGGTGCCTGCAACCTCCAGTTCTAATCTCTGCAGGATACCCACAGGGAACACTAGATTTAGGCACTCAAAGCCTTTGCTTGGTACTAATGGCTGGAGGTTTGAAGGGGAAGTGACAAGGAAGACTAACTCCTAGGACAGAGGTCACTTGATTTTAATGAACAAAGTATTCAAAAAAGGTTCCAGCAAAAAAAAAAAAAAAAGAAGAAGAAGAAGAAGAAAAAAATGGTATTGGTTATGAGGATACAGGTGCATTTCACATGATCAGCCCAGGAAAAGCAACTGGGCATCCTCGCACCAGCCAAAGTCAGCACGCAGAATTCTCCCCCTCTTCTCTCTGTGTGTTCATTTCCCTCGTGGTGATGATATACTTTACTCTTTCCATCTGTTCTATTGCACATTTGCCGTTTGTTGGGTTTTAAATCTTTTCCCCAAAAAGCCAACTCTTCTTTCCACTGTATTATTTTTCAGTCTGTATTTCATTTATTTCTGCTGTGATCTTTAATATTCCTTTCTTCTACTAATTTGGGGTTTACTCTGTCCCTGTTTCTCTAGTTCTAGGGTATCCACTGGAGTTCTTAGTGCTTTTTTTTTTTTTGATGTAGGTAATATTGCTATAAACTTCCCTCCAAGAAACTGCTTTGTGAAGCCTATTTTAGAGGATTATGTTTCTATTTTCTTGTGTCTCAAGAAACTTGTTAGTTTATATTTTAATTTATTTATTGAATCATTCATTTTTCAGGAACATGTTGCTTAATTTCAATGTATTTATCCAGCTTCCAGAGTTCCTCTATTTGTTGATTTCCAGTTTCGTTTCATTAGGTGAGGAAAAGTCACCTAATATGATTTTTATAATTTTTAATTGCTAAGACTTGCTTTTTGGGCCTAACACATGATCTATCCTGGAAAATGCTCCATGTGTAGTTGAAAAGGATATGTACTCTGCAGCTATCCGATAGAATGTTCTGCAAATGTCCATCAGGTTCATTTGGTCTAGAGTGCAGTTGAAATCAATGCTTCTTTATTGACTTTCTGTTCAGAGGATCTGTCCATTACTGAAAGTGGATGTTGAAATCTTCCACTATTATACTGAGCCAATGTCTCTCTTTAGATCTATTAAAATCCATACATATAGATTTTACAAATGAATAGATATATATTTACAATTGTTAGGTGAGTACACATTTACAATTGTTGTATCTTCCTGCTGTATTGACCCCTTTATTGTTATGTAATAGCCTTGTTTGCCTGACTTTATACCTTTTGACTTGAAGTCTATTTTATCTAGAAGAAGCATAATGACTCCTGCTTTCTTTTGGTTTCACTTTTCCTGAGTTATCTTTTTCCATCCATCCACTTTCAGTCTGTGTGTGTCCTTTCTGTCAAAGTGAGCCTTATGTAGGCAGTTAGGTCTTATTTATTAATCCATTCTGCCACTCTATTTGTTTTCATTGGAGAACTTAATCCATTTACATTCCAGATATGGACTACTGACATTTTATTGCTTTCTTTTTTTTGTATTAATTTTCTCTAGAGTATGTTTTAATTCCTTGCTTTTTTTTTAAATTTTAGTGCATCCACTTTAAGTTTTTGCTTTGAAGTTATCATGGGGCTTCCTCAAAATATCTTAGAGTTATAACAGTTTATTTTAAATAAATATCAACTTAATTTTGATCATAGAAAAAAAAGGAAAGGAAAACATACTCTGCACTTCAGTTCCTTTCCTGTTCCCCACCTTTTGAATTTTTGATGTCACAATATGCAAATTTTCATATTACCTCTACATTAACAAATAATTTTTGTTATTGTTTTTATTGATTCTGTGTTTTAACTTTCTTATTTAGGATAGAATGGCTTACATGCAGATGCTCACTTTGATCTGTGGACTTCATATCTGCAGGTGTTATAATGTTGCACATTAGTGTTCTTTCTTCTCAACTTGAAGAACTCCCTGGAGAATTTTGTGGATCGTGGGTCTGCTCTCTGCATGGTGGGTGCCAACATGGTGGATGCCAACATGGTAGGTGCCAAAATGGTGGGTGCTACTGGAAGGGAGGAGGAGGGATGGTGAAGTTCCAGCACAACCCTTTCTCCTGTCTACCAATGAGGACTTCTGCTGGGTTGTAGACTGTGCAGTGACTCAGTGGTGTTCTCATGCCTCCAGGGTTTCATCAAGGTGTTAGTTTTGGTGGAGAGCTGCTAGCTCATCTGTGGAGGGGAGCACAGCCTGGGAATTCCCATTTAGCCATCTTGGTGATGTCACGACTTTCTCTTTGTTATATAACCAGTCTACTAACTAAAACACTGAAATAATACAGAAACCAGGGAAGTTCCAGAACCGGAACCAGAGACTTGGGTGACGGGTTCCATATTGTAGCAATGTGGCATTGGGGGCATCAAGCTTGCACATCATAATTTGTCTTTCTTTCCATCTTTTTCTGACATTTCTGGTAAAGTATCCTGACTGGCCCAGCACATGTCACTTGCCAATCTTTTATCCAGTCAGTGTGATCAGAAAGGTGAAATCCTAGGATTGGTCCAATTCTGGTCAGACTCTTATTACTTGGTCCATTGCTTTAGCTAGGGTTGTGTAAAGATATGATATTTACATTGGATTTTCATGATGAAGGAAGTTCAAGAGAGCCAAGTCCTCAAGAGAACTGAAAAGTCATCCTTAATGACCTGTTGGAAACTGGAATTCCCAAAGACATGTATCAGGGATGATAAATTGTCAAGGGTTCTCAAGTATAAATTGTCTACTTTTACCCTTCAGGATTAACAGGCTGGGACTATGAGAAAAATGTCATCAATATATTTCCAGGCAGAAACATACTAGAAATCATATTTCAGATTATTCAGATATCATCAATGGTATATCTCTTAATTAACTAATTAATGTTATTTAAGGATAAATTCTAAAGTGTAATATTCTGCCTTATTTATTATGTGTACATTAAAAATGCTAAATGGTTAGATATGATGATTTATTACTATCCAGGGACATCTGATGAAACTCCCAATACAAAAGATTTTCATAAACTTTAATATGATAATCCTCACTAACTATCTGGGAGAAAACACAATTGAAAGAGATAGGATTGATACCTAAAAGTTTTGTTGCCCAATAGTTGTAATAGGACAAACTCACTTTCCTGTTAAAGTCCCCGTGTTCCCTATAGAAATGTCAACCTTGGAGCTGAACTGCTAACTGAAATTTCCAACTTGTTTACATAATTTCCTGATATAGTACCAGCAATCATTGGCCCTAATACATGCATAATAAAAACCTATGTTCCAATTATTTGAAGAAATAAAAAGTATATGTTTTCAAATGAATGCTTTTAGCCTTAAAACTTGGTAAAATTATGCCAGTCTTGCCTGGAACAGGTCCCAAATTTGTGACCAAAGAAACTTGCTCCATTGTGACATGCATAATTAATAGGTGACCTGGATTTTTTATCTTCTCTCCATTTTTTCCATGAAGGTAATACTAAAAATGATCATGGGGGAAAAAAAAGTCCAGCTTATTTGTACTAGTTTGAGAAGAATTGAAACTGACACAAACAAGGAGAAAAATATCCTCCCCAATCTCATGCTGAGAACACGAAGTGAATGTACATTCAGAAAGCCCTCATCAGAAATCATGCTGTATAATGGAGAAACTAGTTTTAGCGCCCATGCTGGTAACTGAGAATATCTGTGGAAGGAGACCATCTCTCTCTATGAAAGGTTTTCCAAAATATGAGGCACAGATGGGGGTACCAATACAATCTCCCAACCCAAGAACACTGGAAAGGCTTTGGTAAAAACCACTTGTAAACAGAGAAAAAGCATGGTAATTTGGGGTTTTGAGATTCAGTGTGAAGAGACCTATTCAGTTTTCACAGGGGATGTTCATGGGGTTATTCCAGGAAGTCTATTCTATGGGTCTATTTGTTTGCTTCAAAATGACAGAAATCCTTATTGAGCATTGATTTAAATAAGACTACAGTTTGTTTCTTTCTCACTATATGAAGTCCAAATAAATCTACTTGGATATTTATAGAAACCCATTTATTTAGGGTTTCTTTTCCTAGCAAATTTTATACACACATATGTACACACACACAGCTTTTGCATAATGTTTTAAATTTTTTAGATAGTATCATAATATATATATGTATGTATATACACATACATACATATATACATAATTATTTTACACAGTGATATATCATGAAGATTTTGTAAAACTAATACATAACTTTAAAATGTTTTCTTGCATTTTCTAGTGTGAATTTATTATGCTGCGTTTAGCCATCTTCTTGTTGGTATACATTTGTTTCCAATCTTTCGTTTTTATCAAAAAACTCACAATGTATTTGGAAGATAGATGCTTACAAGTAGAATTATTGGATTATAAAATATATTTTTATGTAATTTCATATATCTCCCTCATATTTTCTACATGTTTAGCATTTTTATATTCATTTTTTTTCCTGTGGGTATTTTTGGAGTTATTACTTATCTTCAAAAACTGGTTTTGTTGAGATTATGACTAGGATATTTTTCCTTATATTTGCAACCAGATTATCTTTAATGATTGGAAATTTACTGGTTTGAGGGTCAATATTGTCTTGACTACATTATTTGACTGACTCATGTGTTTGAATAACCTCAGAACTGAGAGTAATGTTTCCAGAAGAAGCAAACTATCTTATCTGGTGGATATGAAATTTGCTTCATAACAATCAAATACCAGAATTATTGCATCCCATAAAATCTGTGTTCTGCTTTGAGCTCAGACATGTGACTGGTGAAAAATTAAATACCTGTCATTGCTGAGCTGTCCTCTGCCCACCCACTGGACCAAGAACCAATCTGAGGTTTTCTTTGTGTCAGAAATTGGAGTAAGGGGAGTTAAGGTGGCAGATCTCTACCACATGGTGGTTACTATCATTTCTATTTCACAAAAGCTTGCTTTGCTTTTTTCATATGCAATGGCAAAAGAAAACTGCTCACAACAGTGCAAATATCATATACACTTTTATTGTAGCAAATGGTCATTCTTCACTTATTTGAAGGCCACTTACGGTTGGGCCACTTTACCTGATCCATCCTGCCGCACTCCAATCTCCAACAGCACCCTCGCAGTTGGTCGCTTTCTTTCATATGTTCTTTCACATTCATCACTTGGTGGTGGTACTTCCTTCTTTGCAAACATCATTCTTGTTTAGTCCAGCTTTTAAAACTCTGGTCAAGTTTCAGATGTTTGCATTGTTCTTAGGGCTTTGGGACAGCTAGACAGGTTTTTGATTAACACTTGCCAAAGTGAGTAAAATCAGGGTGTCTAGTATCCACTGCTCAATATGTTGTGAAATAACCTATGGAACAGCTATAGGATGCACCTCTGTAAAGCAGTTATGGAATGGTAATTTTTTCCATACTTAATTTTAAATTGTAAGTAAGGCAAGGGAATTCCTCACACACCTTGACTTCTATTACAACCTCACCAAACTCAGGAACACATCAGGATTAAACAGTTACAATACACCATGGGGAGAGTGATTAGGAGTTAAGATTTAAAATAAGGCATTGAGAAGGTGATGGTGATATGGAGCTATTAATAAAGTATATTTACAACTAATAAAAGTTCTTAAATAATTTAGAGCACAGAAATCTATTTGCTCAGTCTCCAAACACAATTGAACTAAAGAGCAGAACTCTGAAGAAAAAAAAAAATCCACATTGCCAATTTCAATTCCTTAAACTAGATGTTTACATAGAAGAGCAATACTCAGGTCATGAAACAACTGTAGAGGGATTGGGGTAACAAGATGGCTGAAGAGTCTATGTGAGAAGATTTTTCATGAAGAAATTACAATTTTAATTGTTTGATGAAATTAATACTGCAGGGTAGAAACAGTTGTCTTTTTCCGTGTCCTCCTGAGCTTACATGTCGTAAACAAATCCAGAAAAACACGAGAAGTACCGCTGTTCACCCTGCTCCATCCAGAGACCTTTTACAGTAATGAGGCATTTTCAAACCAAATGTTATATTACTAAAATGAGAAATGGCGTGAAAATTGAGTTCCTTTAACTGGATTAGAGATCATTTAGACTGTGTGATAAATCAGCTCTGCAGTGGGGAAGAAAAAAGCTATAGGAAGATGTGAGAAATTGATTCTCTACAGATGCAGAAAATTAGTGTCAAACACAGAATTTTGAACAAAAACAAATCAACATAATCAGGTGAGAAGCAGAGAAGAAAAACTTTCTCAATCAAGGAAAAATGATGAAGCTAGTAGGGTAAAAATTCTACTTGCTTAAGATCTTTCCTTTATTCTCTTTTTATGCTAACCCACCAATATGGTATTTTTTTTTCATTTTTCAGTCACTAGATACACAAAGTTATAATCACACGATGATATAAAACTTATGAAGTACTAGCAATCCAGCCTCTGTGCTAATAGTAACATACCCCTATGAACCACAATATTCTGATGAATTTCATTAAGCACAAGAATAAATTTATATTATTCATGAAATGAAAATAAAAATTAAACTCTCTCTCTAATAGAATACTTTTTTCTCAGGAATTTAAAACTCTCTGTATCTGGAGGCTAAAGATATTCTTTCTGCTTTGAAAATATAGGAAAAACTGCATTAAGAATGTTCCTCGGTTGGGCACAGTGACACATGCCTGTAATCCTAGCAGTTTGGGAGGCTGAGGCAGGAGGATAGCAAGTTCAAAGCCAGCCTCAGCAACTTAGCAAGATCCTGTGTATAAATAAAATATAAAAAGGGTTGAGGATATGCCTCAGTGGTTAAGCACTCTTGGGTTCAATCCCTAGTACCAAAAAAAAAAAAAAAAAAAAAAATTCCTCAGGTGAAGTGCCAGGAAAAGAGTCCCCCATGTTCCCAGGGAATGTGTTCCCAAACCTCAGTGGATACCTGAAAACAGCACAGAACCCTATAGAAACCCTATATACACTATGCTTTTTCCTAAATATATATATACCTTTGATAAATTAGGCATAATAAGAGAGTATTTACCATAGATTTTAGCAACTTTAGCATACTTTTTTTTTATTAAGTCAAGAACTTTCACCTTTTTTCTTAAATAAGCAATTTACAACTTCTCTTTAGTATGTTTGAATTGCCAGCATCACTACTCTTGTACTTTGGGGTCATTATTAAGATAAGGGTTTTTCCAGGCACTGTGGCGTATGCCTATAATTCCAGCAGCTCTGGAGACACAAAGTTATAATCACACAATGATGGCAGGAGGATCATGAGTTCAAGGCCAGTCTCAGCAACACTGAGGATCTAAGCAACTCAGTGAGACCCTGTCTCTAAATAAAATACAAAATAGAACCAGGGATGTGGTTCAGTGGTCAAGTGCCCCTGAGTTCAATCCCTGGTTCCCCCCAAAAAAGAAAAAAAAAACAACATAAGGGTTGTTTGAACACAAGCACTTTGATACCGTGATAGTCAATCTGATAACAGAGAAGACTACAGGTGAGTAGTGTATACTGCGTGGATCTATTGAACAAAGAAATGATTGATATCATGGTGGGATGGAGGCAAGACAGTGCAAAATTTGATCATGCTACTCAGCAGCATATGCAATTCATGACTTATGGATTGTTATTTCTCAAATTTTCCACTTAATATTTTTGAATGACAGTTGATTATGAATAATCAAAACCGTAGATAGGAGAGGATGATTTTATTGGGAAGGTAGGTTTTTTTAATTTAATAGATAACTAGAAAGTAATTATTTGAAGCATACTGCCTAGAATAGGGAAGGTATACACACACACACACACAGACACACACACACACACAATATCTGATGTTAAAACAATAAAACGTACATCTCTGGTGGTGAGAATACACTGAGATCTAACTATTATTTTCATGTACATGTATTTTACCACTGCAAAATTCCTAAAAGGAATCTGAACATCTCATGAAAATGACTAATATCACTTTGTTAATAATCTTCATTTCTTTGTGGCATTTGCCTCTAAATGGATGGCACTGGAGAATACTATGCTAAGCAAAACAAGCCAATCCCAAAGAACAAAAGGCTGAATGTTTTCTCTGATATGCAGATGCTAATTCACAATAAGGGGGTGGGAGTGGAGAATAGAGGTATTTTGGACTAGACAGAGGGGAGTAAAGTGAGGGGAGGGAGACAGAGGTAGGAATGATAGTAGAATGTATTATTACCCTACGTGCACATATGATTACATGACCTGTGTCACTCTATGTCATGTACAAATAGACAAATGATAAATTATACTCTATGTATTAAGTGTCAAAATGCATTCTACTGTCATGTATAACTAATTAGAATAAATAAAAATATATTTAAAAATCAAATTAAATTTTTTAAAAAGAATCTTCATTTCTAAGGACATGTGCATTTCAAAATTGACCTACTCTGCCAAGTTCAGTTACCCTATTGAGTTTTCTGAACCATTGTCCAAACATTTATTAGCATCCTCTTTAATAATTAATAATAATCAAGAAGATCAGAATCTATTGCAAATTTAAAGGCAGTAGAAACAATTGGCCTGATGTAATATGTCACATGAGCTCAGCAGAATGCTCTATCAGAATTATCTCATCTTCACAACTCTTCAAGGTAGGTACTCTCATTTACTTTGTTGTTAGAATGGAAGACATTGAATCTTATGGATGTAAAATATCCAGAGTCACTCACAAAGGATTTAGACCTAGGTTCAGGGTAGATCTACTGCAGAGAGAAAGGATGCAATTGAGTTTTGCCTCTTAAGATCTTTTATTTGTAATGGGCAAAACAAACTTTCCTAACTCATTCACTAAGTTTGAATTCTTCAATACTTTGCTTTCTTTATTTGATTTAGAATGCAATTTCAATCTCTTTAATTGTGTATTTCAAAATAAAGAGTATAAAACACACAGAGGTGGAAATAGAAAAGAAAAAAAAAATATTGATTTTAACTTCTCCTTGAGTTTTCTCTTATTCCTCTGGTTCTAATTCTACCCAGGGACAAGTGATTTGTTCTCTCTCAGCTTTTGTGTCCACTCTCATAAAATGGGACCCTGGACAATAAATATTTAAGATTCTCTCTATTTGTGCTACAAAAATATTTATTTTTTTCTGAACAATGTACTATTCTTGATGAATCACTGAACAGGAGATTAATATATAAGCCGTCTATAAGTTGATCAAACCATATATGTATATTTTATGTTACTCAACCATGGGGAACTCGTGTAGCTGAGATTTATAAAAGCTGTTCTTTATGGTTCTCTTGGTGCTGAAAATAATTCTTAGTTACTTTGAAAGCTGCACAAAGAATGTTATGGCCCTGGGTTCAGGTAAAATTAATGGCTGTACTTTAGTGGCTTGACAAAATTCATCATTTAAAACTAGCAGTCAGCTCCAGTTCCTGGGGTTTTAAAACAGTCTTGGGTTTAACCGTTGGCTCTGTCTTTTATTAGTGTTTGACTTTCACAAGTTACCAAACTTCTGTAAGCCATTTATCTGCAAAATAGCGTAGCACAATCTACTTCAGAGGTGGTTCCAATCATTAAATGAGATGCAAGTAAGGCGCCCAACACCATCCCTCTGTCGGTGAACACTCACAATGGCCCTGCAGTCACACCCACTGTTCCTTCATCTTTTATCATGCCATCCCTCTTTGGCAGTTTCTATCATCATTCAAACATCCTGTAAACTGTCCATCCTTTAAAATTGAGCTCCACACATCCCTGCCCCTTATTCTGAAATCCTCTTAGAATTGATCTTAAATTGCTTCAAACCTCTTCTTGCCTCCCCTCGACTCTTCTTTCCTCCATGCTAGGATTGGACACAGGGCCTCATGAACAAGGGCTCTACCCCTGAGCAGTGCCCCAGCACAGTTCTGCATTCTAGTGCTTTGTTGGTGGTAGGAGGATGGAAACCAGGGTGTCACTCTGCTAGACAAGGGCTCCAGGGCTGAGCTACACTCCCAGGTGTTCCCCACTCCCATTCTCTTTATGGGACACTTTCACTGTGTTTTCCTCCCCATTTCAATTCCGAAGCACTCTGGAAAGCATCAGGACCCAAATGATGACAACTTTAAGTTCTCATTTAATTTGATTCATAAATGATACTTGACAATTATTGTTTTCTCCTTATAGAAACACACTTCTTATTCTCTCTCCCGCTCACGGGTACCTCCCTTTTGATAGTAGCTTCTGTGAATGTCATAATTCTCAGGACATGTTATCTCATTTCCTATTGTCTCTGTGTGCCTGCCCATCTCAGTTGCCTGTCTGCCCTCCTCTCTCTCTCTCTCCCTGTCACTGCATGTCTATGTATTTGTGTCTGTGGCTCTGTCTTCTCTCCTACCTCATGGTTAGTCCATCAGCACATCTTGTTGTTTGCACTGTCAACACATGTCCAGAATTTTCCCCTCCCCCCACTCACCACTTCAAATGCCACCACTTCACTGGCAAGCCCTTGTTATTATGTCTTGCAGGACCTCCAAAGTAGCCTTCTGCCCGATGTTTCTACAGTCAAGGCGATGAAAAAATAAGTAAGTAGAGCTATTATCATTGTTTTAAAATAATAAACATATAATCCTAAACATGAGCACACAGTCAACTGTCTTCCACAGGGTAAAAGCCCATCCTCAAGTGCCTGTCGTAGAGTTATTTCTTCCTAGTTGGAAGTGTCATCCATGGAAGCAACACACTTCGATCAGGTACTTAACTATTCAGTGGGATTTGTGCTAGGGAATGAAAGATGCCTATCTTGTACAATCCCTCTGGGGACTTTTTACAGGTAGATGGCATACATAGTTGTAATACCCACAGAAGTGTGGGAATAGAATGCTCATGTTTCTCTAAGGGTCAACGAGTGGAGCTACAATCAATTGATAATGGATATGAAGTTCTGTGCCCATGATCATGGATTATGACCTCTAGAGGTTGCTACCTCCCACTTTCTAAGTATTCATCAGGATTGGGTGGTTCATGTGAAGAATACTGAAGCCATCAGAGGCACCATAAACATTATCTGTTTAGAAACAAGAGCACTGTGTTGGATACTTGCTCACTTAGTGACTGGGCCATTTGCTAAAAGCAGAATGCAGTCCCTAGACCATGGAATAAGACAACTCGGGATCAGAAAATGTGTGCCCAGCCTTGGTCATAAGCAGACAGCATCCGTGCTCAGTTGGAGAGCAGCTACTGCCTAAACATCTGGCCCCTGAGGCAAATTGCTATCAACAGGAAGTAATGCTGTCGAAGGCAGCAATTTCAAACTCTGCAGGCAATGCTGCATTTCTTTTTAAGTGTTATTTGTTTTCTGGAACGTAATTCAGGGAAAATTATTGTGCCATTTTAGATGCCACAACTTGGATCTTCTTAATTTATAAGCGCTTTGTTTTTTTGTTGGATGAACCCTTCCCTTGTGGTTGTCTGTTGAGAAATTCTGATGCCTCATTTGTTGATGGTGGTTTTAGGCAGTGCTCTTATAATTAGGATCATCAACAGCAGGTGCGTTGGAGTTTGTGAACTGTCAAATTGTGTGTCTTGAGAAAATGGCAATTATGTCATTGAATACTAACGGTTCAATGCTTGGAAGACTGTCTAATTGTGCAGTTCTAATAAGTCTACACCCTGCACTTGATTCACTTTATCCCCATTCTTGAAATATTATGCACATAACTGTGTTCCAAACAAATTTTATATGAGAAAATGAATTGCTGGCTTAAAATGCTCTACCTAAAAGTTAAGAGCACATTTTCTCATGTGGCAACTCAACTATTTTAATTGCTAAGGACACGGTAGTAGACTTCTATTAATTACCCACTCAGATTCTTTCCCCTTCATTCTGGGACATATTATTATCGGTACTCCAGTCATATGATTTTGGTAAAGATGAATATGGCTACATTGATTGATCAAGAATGTGGTACCTAACCCAAGTTGGCCCTATTGTGATATACCAATTCCCTGATTACTGGTTTTTTGTTTTTTGTTTTTCTAAATAGGGACAGATTACCCTTATCCAATTTGGGCCAATTACAACCCTTCCTAGGATTTTTAGAATTTAACATTAGGTAAAGAGCATTTCAGTTCTTCTTCGGAAGTAAACATTTTGCAATGCTAATACCATGTTGAGTGTTCTTGCTTCTGAGCCAGAGGAAGAAATCAAACTGATTGGATAAAGCAGAGGCATGCAGAGAACCAAGAGCAAGAGGAGCAGGAAGCAGACCCTGGAGATTCCTTTGGTCTAGTGACCTGTGGCCCAGCTATGTCCAGGCCTTGATGGAATTTTGTTATAAAGTCATGAAAAATTCTTTGTATGAAACTGAGTTAATTTGAGTAGATTTCTGTACATGAAGTGGAAATATATCTGACAAATATGGCAAAAATAATTTTCCTCATATTCTTCTTATTCTTTCCTACCCCATGTCCCACACAGTATCTCTACAATAATAACACATACTCATTTCTCTCTATGTGTGTGAGAGAAAATGAATAGCAAAATTCTGGACTGATAATTTTGATTAAAATTTATTGACAAGAAATGGGTTTGTTAGACCAAGGTGACACAATACTTTTTTCCTCACAGTTGTCCCAAATGATCTTTAGGGGTTTTTTGCCCCCCCCCCCAAAAAAAAATTGGCATAAGCTTTAACTACTTTAAAGTGAATTTTAAACAATAAACTTTTCAAATAAAAAAAGAAGAAGAACAATAAGCTTTTCAGGCTAAAATAGTATCAAAGTAAGCATATATTTAGGATGTGGGTAAATGAAGCCAAAATTCTAGATAATGCAGACAAAAAAAAAAAAAAACACCTTATTTTTTTTTAATTACTGGTATGTTTAAGAATGTAAGTTTGAACAGAAATAGAAATATCATCTATCCAAATGCTCAAAGAATTCAATTAGATTGAAACCCACAAATAAAATTTCATTTTACCACAAAATTTAAAAAGCTTACTATAGAAGAAGAGTTTTAGGAAGTACCTTTGTACTGTACTATTCAGAATCAGATATGTGATATCACTTGTTTTGTTAAAGCACGTGAAACTAAAGGGGTAGAATTTTTGGTAAACATAAGCGTCACTTAAACACAAATTTCTGTCAAAGGACTACGTCTGTGACTTTCCCCAAATGAGGTTTCAGTGGTCCTCTCTAAAGGAAAATGATCCCCATCTAAAATGGTAAAGTCAATTAATTACTCTACTTCCCTTTCTTGGTGCCTCTCCTGGGGCAGTCGTATTTTTGTACTTTATAGATGTTCGTGGGCATGCTTTATTTTTCTTACCTGGTTATAGAATCTTTAGGGAAGAATCGACTTGAGAAATCTTCATACTAGGAAGTGAGTTCTGGTGTGTGGTAGATACTCCATACATTTAAAATTTTATTATAGTATAAACTTAGCAAGTAAAGTGTATTCAAATAAAATCAGGTGGTACAGAAGGGGTACAATGGTAGAATAAGACGGTGCCTGGAACTGGGCCTGACCGAGAATGGGGTTCAAGAAGTATTTATAAATGTAATGGAGTTGAATAAGACAAAGATGTAATCAGAACAAAACAGCAAAGCAATAGAATATATCAATTTCTTCTACTTGTTTTGTGAGTAGTTCTTCTTTTATTGTGGTTAATTTTCTAAAACAAAAATGTAAGTACTTTAAAAATTAAGCTCCCATATGTACTCTCCCTTTTAAAGTAATTATTTAAATAAACTTGTTGCAAAAAAAAAATATTTTGGAAACTATTTTTGGAGTTAATACCTTCAGAATCTGTCACTTTTTTCCCTGTGATATACTGGGATGCTCTACCACGGAGCTACATTTTAACCCGTTTCAGTTTTTTAAAAAGGAATCTCACCAAGTTGTCCAGACTGACCTCAAACTTTCAATTCTTCTGCCTTAGCCTCCTGAACCACTTATTAAAGGCATGAGCCACCATGCCTGGACAGAATTCATAGCACTTGAAAAAAAAATCTTAAAAATTTCATCTTTTGAGAGTACAGCTGATTTTTTTTTTTTTTTTAGAAAATATGAAAAGTCAGTAATATCTAAAAACCAATACAGCTTCAAGCTGGGCAATACTATGTGGTTTTAAAAATAAGGTCAGGCTCAGCACAGTAAGTTTGATTTCCTTAGATAGCTTAAACAGTGCTCCAAATAAATCAGTGGGTATTCAACTGTGTGGTGGTTCAGAGCAGCAATGTAGCAGGAGCTTGCGGCCGGTGCATCCAAATAGTTACTGGGTGAATAGGATATGTGTACTTAAATGTTTGCCTCAACTATTTTCAAACATCATATGAAAGTATGACTTTATGGTGTCTTCATTTTTAAAATGAATATTATTAGAGAAAATTAATCTGTTCTGTAGAGTTTAATATTTTGTGTGCTCTAACAAAATGGCTTGTCATAGGAACAAATTCTACAATTAGTAGAACAAAAACTAGTCTCCAAAAATGCCTCCTCTGAGGATAGCTTCTCCCTCATTTTGAGAGTCTCGGTTTGCCCGCTCGGCCAAGTCAGAATTGTTTGGTTTTTGAATACCATGGTGAATGCCTCTCCCAGATGTTTCTTTTCAGAGCTCCCTGAAGGAGGGTCTTAATTTCTTGCAATGATTCCTGAAGCACCGGGATGAGAATCAGTTGCTCTCCCTGTCGAGAGCCTTCTTTTCTCAGCCAGTGTCAGGAGTGATGATATTTCCTGATTATATTCTAAAGGTCAACAATACTGCTAATTTATCTGGAGAATATCTGCCATTTCCTCCTCCTCTTTAGTATTTTGTTCAAATAATATAGGGCTAACCTGCTTCAAGTGTTAGCAAGAATGTACAGGACCACGGGCAGGCTGCATTTCTTCTAGAAAAACCAGATGGACATTCTGAACTAGTTTTATGTTCAAATAAAGACAAATAGGTAATATCTGAAAGGTAATTATGTTTAGTTTAAAAGAGAAGCTTGGTTACCATCTTATCCTTCTGACTGTTGTGACCAGGGCATGGCTACCTGTGACAATAGGGTTTAGATACATTTTAGCTGCTCCCAGAAAGGGAGTTGGAAGAGATTCATAGAGAGTTTTCGGTGGACAATTTGAACATACATGTAGTTTACCTCTAAAGCAGGGGGATTTCAATGATAGCAACAAATCAGAAAGATGTCAACCATGATGAAGCTATTGTTCTCTCCCACACCCCACAATCCCTTTGTGGAAGGCTACTCCCCTTCTCTCTGTTATCAACTCCATTTGAATGCCTCTACAGACTGGTTCCCTTGGGTTATTTATAGTGCTTGCTCTTACCACTTTGTCTTGTGACTTAGACTTCCAGCTCCAGCTCTCTCAAGCAACTAAACTTATTATCTAAGAATCGTTTAGTTCACATTCCAACAGGGTGAGTCTGGCTCAGTACATGTTAAATTTGACTGTGATTGCAATTAGCCAAGGCTAAAGGAAGTGGACTTGGGTGAGTGGGGTGAGTGAAAACATGTCTGTCTATGTCTATGGGCTGCCTCACTTGTCACTGCAGTGGGGATGGGTGCTGGGCAGCTCCTCTTAGAAGAGATACTATGTAACTAGATAGCATACCAAATACAAGATAAAGTACTAGTAATTTTTTCAGCTTTTGAGTCACATGGGATGCTACCATTTAAAAATTATGGTTGTCTAATTGTTAGAGTTGCAAAAACATTTTAACCAATTAACCTGAATTGTTTTTAAAATAGTGCTGAAAAGAAATTTCAAATAGATGATGAGGTGAAATGGCATTAAATCTAAATAAATAAATAATGGAAATGAAACCAAGTAACAAAGTCTAACAAATAAGCAGGAAACTAATCAGATATATCTGCTTCTACATTCAAATTGTTATGATATTTCATGATATAGAGAGTGGAAAACTCAACTCTACTCTCATAGGAGGTATAAGAGCACAACAGCAAATAACATCTAAGTAGTTTTACTCTGAGAAAGATTTGGGGGGTTCCGAGGAGCACACTGCTATTCCAGAGTAGCATACTCTGGAGCACAACATCACAGATGGAAGTTGGTCTAACACAGAACCCCTAAGTAAAAGTCATTCCATCTTTTCTGTACTCTTTATATGTCTCATGGGCACCATGAAATATAACTCTTCCCATGGAGCTTATCTCTTGGGTCTCTTCCAGATGTTTCATTTAAATAAGCGGGTGCCCCCATGTTTTCTTTAACTATAAAATAAAGTGTGTAGTCTAGATGTCCAAAGGAAGAACTAAATGTTCTTGATTTTCCTCCAGAGCAATGACTTTTTGATCCTTTCACTTTGATTTTCTAGAAGTATCTGCCATGAAAGCAAATACCACCATTAAGAACATTGATAGAACTATTAAATTTCAAAAGAAAAAATTAATCACTCTCTATTTGGGAATGGTAGTCTGATTTTCTTTTCTTTTAGATTTTTATTGAATTATAAAAACCATATTTTAGAAGAACAGACAAAAAAAAAGAATTTGTATAGAAAAACACCTAGAAATCTTTTTCTAAGAATTTATTTCTACACTTCAATCCATTTATCTATCTATATTGATATATTTCATGCCCTCTCAAAAAATGGCTGACATCTTTCTGATTTGTTGCTATCATCAAAATTCCCCTGCTTTAGAGGTAAACTACCTATAGGTTCAAATTTTCCAACTAAAACTCAAATAGAAAGATACAAAAATTAAAAGCAAATGTATTTTCATCCTCTAGCTTGCCATTTCCCAGATGAAATCACTACTTAGTTTCTTCATATGCCTATAGAAATTATTTATATGTGGAAGTATATTGCATATACATATTCTATCTCTTTCTCTCCCCATGTGTCTATCTACTTCCCCCTCTAAATTCGAGCACTTTCTATGTGAAGGACACTTCTATTTGCTGAAAGTAAAATTGTGAGTAAAACAAATGTAATTTTTATTCTTTCAGGGCTCAATTTTATAGACAACTGGAGGTGCTTATACTACAGAAGAGATAGGTGCCTAAGAAAATGAGAAATGTGGGCAGCACTGTGGGAACCTTGGGAAAGTTATTCTGCTACAAAAACAATTTTAAAATATCAAAACAAATAAAATTTCATAACTTTGAAAATTAACCAGAGCTACTGAGCAAACTGAAAATCATGTATCAATCAGAAATTACTAAACATCAAACATCCATAAGGCAGCAAGGCACGGAGCAGTTTTGCATGTGGCTAGTCCCCTTACCCCTCCACCTTTAGTTGGGTGGAATGGTGGCTCATGAAAACCAGCAGTCTTGCAGCCAAGGGTGAGAACCGATCACTTAGAGTTCTGTTAAAACCCACCCCAAAAGCACAGTCAGAAAGTAAGCTCTGTAACCGCAGCTCGGAAAATCTCTATTCCCAGAGTGCTGAGGCTATTTGATGTGACTCAGAGTTCACAGAGTGCAAAAAGTCTCATCCCTTGAGAATAGAAGTCTGAAAATAAGAGCAGCCTGCTGACAACATCAAAGCCGCCTAAGACTGTGATTTCAGTTGAAGAAACAAGAACCTACTCAAAAATTTAAAAGCAAGTCCTGGAGAACTAGGTGACCTTAGGGAAGCTGGAAAATAATTAAATATAGCCCTGGGAGGGAAGCTTACACTCATGTTCCGGGTTTTGTGCATGCCTAGGAAAGACTTGGAAAAGTCACAGCCGCTCACCTCCCTCTGAACCTAAAGTCCTGTGAAAGCAGGAAGTGAAAGATAGGATCATCTTGCAAACTGCCTGAAAACTGAGGCCCTGACTGGTCACGAAGATTCCCTTGGCAAAGGTGGTAGACAGGCAATCAAGTAAGGACGTCTGAGTGGCCACTGGCCAATTGCCGAGTTGTAGTGACCTAATGATGAACTTTAGGAAGCCAGGTTTAAAACTAAAACCAAGAACTTAAAAAAATACTAGCAGGAAACTTGGTGACCACACACTGGAGAGAATACAGAATCTACGGAATTAGTCCAGGAAAGTCTGTGTTAAACAAGAAAAAAAAAAAAACAAAACAAAAAAACATAGCAGCAGCCACAATTCTAGAGGTGGAAAAGGGATACCAGAGTTGATTCAATATCGTATCCAAAACGTATAGTTCAATAAAGAATTATGAGACAAGAATGTATATCACATGCATCAAGAAAAAAAAGGCAGACAAAGAGTTGGTAAAGATTTTAAATGAACTATTATAAATGCATTCAAAGAACAAAAGGAGGCCATTCTTAAAGAGTTAAAGGAAAGTATAATAATTATGTCTCAGCAAATATTGAACATCAATAAAGAGATAGAAGTAATAAGAGTCCAATGCAAGCTGTGAAGTTGAATGCATAATAATTGACATGCAAAATTCTCCAGAGGAGATTAACAATTGATGGGAATTGGCAGAAGAAAAATCACCTAACTTTAAGATATGTCAATAGAGATTTTCTAGTCTGAAGAAAAAGGAGGAAATAGAAAAATAAAAAATAAACAAAGCACTAGAATATTATGAGATACCATCAAGCATACCGACATAGATATAATGGTGTGCCCAGAGGAGAGGAGAAAGAGAAAGGGGCATAAAATTATTTGAAGAAATGATGCCACCCCAAATTCCCAAATGGGGTGAAAAACGTAAGTTTACATATCCGAGAAGCTTGATAAACTCCAAGTAGAATGAATTCAAAGACATCATTTAAACACATCGTAGTCAAGTTGACCAAAGTCAAAGACAGTGAGAACATCTTGAAAGCAGTGAAAGTCGACCCACTCATCACCTAGGAGGATTCTTCAATAAGATGAACAGGTAATTTCTCAGGAGGGCCAGAAGACACGAATCAGTGGACACCCTCAACGTAGTGAAAGAAAAAACCTATCACCCCAAACTATAGATTCATCAAAAACTCTCCTTCAACAGTGAAGGAGAAATGAAGAAATCCCCAAATAAACAAAAGCCAACAGACCTGCCTTACAAGACGTACCAGAGTTCTTTAGCTAAAGTTAACGGTCACTGAATGGTAACATGCACCTACTTTCATAAAGATGACCCCTGGGGATATCTACCCAGATAAATATAAACTGTAGTAAAAAAAATGCATTTTTTTGTTTGTGATTCTTTTCTTCTCCTATATGATTCAAAAGACAATTCATGAAGTAATAGTTATAAAACCATGTTGATGGTCTTATAGTGTTTAAAGATATAAAGATAGAAGAAGGAGCAGAGGCATATGGGGGAAAATGCATGATTATGAAATTATGTTGGCATTAAGCCAGACTAGATTGTTTTTCTATTACGATGACAATAGGTTGTTATTCTAAGGCAACAAATAAGAAAATAAGAGAGGCAGGTATATTTGGAGTCAGCCGGATACTGAAAAATCATCGTCTCTATAGAGAGATACTCAAGATCCGAAAAAGAATCAGATGTTTGATGTCACAGGGAAGGGATTTTAACTGCAATGACAAAGAGAGATTTTTAAATTGTCGAAATTGCTTGTCCATGCAACAGGGTGGTAAGAAAAAATTGGATTGATATTAGTTCGGTTTTAGAGAGGCCACATGACCCAGTGTTATTGATATTTGGAAATGAGATGTCTCATGTTATTTTTTTTTTTTACTTTTAAGATTTAATGAAGATTGAAAAGAACAAATGGTGATGAACTTAATTTTGATAGGTTTGACATTTTTTTAAAAAAATAGAAAACCCCACAAATATTAAATCCATGTCTGTTTATCTTCCTTTAATATTTGGAATATAAAGATTTTCTAGCCATCTTGTCCTTTGCATGTAACTTAACAACTAAGTGGCTTTTACGTCTCTGACCATGTGAAAGTGGCAGATTTTTTAAAGTCATGTGTATTCTTCTAATTTTTCCTTTAGCATCATGCTAAGGAATCTCTTAGGCTTTGTTTTATCTTGGCTTCTTTGTTTCCAAGATTTCAGGCATTCTTGTCTTAATCCATTTTCATGCAGCCTTCTCTCCAGGAGTTTCCAGAGAAAGGCTATGGGATAGGTATTTTTATTTTTGAGATTTTTCCTGTCTGCTTGTTATGACCTGAATCTGGGATGTCCCCCAAAAGTGCCTGCTTTGAAGACTTTCTTCTTTCATTTCAGTTTCTTTTTCTCTAGTTGTTTCTTTTCTTTTTGTTTTGTTCCTCTACATTTCATGTGATATGTTTTCCTTCCAACTCTAGTAATATTCCATTTCTGCTTTTATTGGAGACGGAGACAGGAGAGAGCTGAACGGAAGCCCTGTGTGCGCACGCTGACCACTCTTCACACAAATGGTCAAGAGGCAGGTTCATTGACTGTCCTTGAGAATTTCATCCCTCCTTGGTGAACATGGCTGGGTCTGTTCATACAGTCATGTCTGACTTGCTGTGGAGGTTGGCACAAACCTGGCAGCCGGAGCTCTGGGTATCTGGCGTGATTATGTGGGGCCAACTTAGAACCCCAGCATTGGTATAAAGGTCATTTTAAGCTGAAGACGCTTGAGATTCAATGGATACACGAAGAAGACTACGTGGAGCTTCCATTATCTGATCAAAAGCAGCAACTTCTGGGCGCTGAAGCTGCCCAAAATTCCCTGTTCAAGGAGACCTATTCCCAGGAAAAGAAGACGGTGAGGAAGTTCGCCATAGATTTTCTATCCAGGGGACTTTTATGACCATGAAAAAGATAAAGAAAACCACTGCACCTGCAAAAACAAACACTATTACAAACTTTCTTATCTCCTGTTTATTCTTCTAAAAACTCACTGGTCTTTACTAAAGTATTATATTTGTTCTTCCTGTAGAAGTTTTTTCTCCTCTCATGATTTTCTCTTACAATTTAAGGTGTATAAACCTCTGACTAGATTGCTAGCTACTTCTTTAGCTTTTTAGCTTCCATATGCATATGAATAAACTTTTCCCAACCCCTCTTCCCCCCTCCCTATTGCATTAATCTGCCACAATCTGGCTGGGCACAATTCAGGAGCCACTTGTCAAAAGAAACTAACTTTATTTTTAGAACCACACACGCCAAACAAAACAGCTCCTCAGGAAAAACCCTCAGAGCCCAACTGCCACCACCGGCTTCCCACAAGCCACTCCCCCAACCCCCAGCCTCCACACCTCCCACAATCCTCCTGCTCTTAAGGCCGATTGGCTGGATCGCATGGGCGGAGCCAAAAATGTCCCCCAATGAGCAGCTCCGTGGCCTGAAAGGGCAGGGAAACAGCCCAATGAGCATCACCGCAGAGGAGCCAATCAGCTAGATGTTGCTGGGGCCGCTGTGAGCCAATCATCAGCTGGCAGTCTGAAAGTTTGCTGGGGCCCCTTCAGCTCATCAGCTGGCAGTCTGAAAGTTTGCTGGGGCCCCTTCGGCTGTGGCTCTCAACATTAATCTACCTTTTGTCAATTTAATTCACATGCCCCTTACCATGAACTTACCAGGGTAGAGAAATTTTGGTTTTGTTTTTTTTCTCCTTAATAAAAATAAGGTGTCTTTCATTTAATTCTTCTGTTTTTCAGTACTGTGTTTTCTTGCTCAATTACGCCTGATGACTCCCTTGTGAGATCTGCTGTTACAACCTCTAGAAAATGTCTCTTCAGCCTTCTTTTTCGGGGTGAGGTGCAAGAATTTCTTTAGATACACAGAGCAGGAAGATTACTTGATTAAATGCTTTAAAGTCCTTAAGTAGTTCTCCTGGTTCAGCCATCCTGTGCAGAGGTCTGTGGTGCTAAGCCTCGGGAGGGTCCTTGGTATTCCTGGATGGATTCTCAGCTTTACACACTGAAGGGGTGTCCCCACCCTCCACCTGCTTTCCAGTCTTCACTACTCGATTGGTTGTTGTCTCCTTCCTGTTCAGTTGTGTTATCAGGCCTTTGTGGTTGAAAATCCCTGTGGTAATTTTGGTAGATGTTGGGAGTAAATTCCTGTATACATTCCATGCTCCACTTTTTGATTCAGAACCCAGGATCAAAAAGTGGAGCATTAAGTGATTTTTGTCTAGAAATATCGTTAACATGGGTAAGCTAAAGCTTGCATAATTGAATTAAAGAGGAGACTATAAAATGAATGAATAGTATAATTGAGTTGGGTTATTAAAAAACATTTATCATTGTAAGTAATCTGATAATCATGTTGAATGTTATTTTTTGCTTGCTGTGGGGCAGCCATTACTTGGTGCAATTTATAATGTCAACTTAATTTTTACTGAAGTCTTCTAGGCATATGCTACTATAATCTCCATATGAAACTAAACAAACAATGAAGAAATTTAGGCCCTAACCAATTATCTGAGTCATCCAAGATCACACACGGTGAGTAACCACTGAAGCTAGGATTTAAACCCAGCAGATCAGCTACAAATGCCTTGTTCTGTATCATTACTTTTATTGTTTATTTGTTCATATCCTCATAAAGATCTTGTAAACAAGTTGTTAGCCGGGATAATATTAACTGCTCTAATCAAGAATTAAAATATGTATAATGGCTTAAATATGATGAATATTTAATTCTTGATTGTATAAGGTTCATAACAACTGCTGATGATTTATGGGCAGTTCTCTTGAAAATGGCAATTATTCATGGCTGAGGGTTACAGAAGTTTATGCCTCAACTACCTTCTCCGTTTGGCTCCCAGGGCCTCTATGATTACTGCATGGAGTTGGAGGCATGCATTAAAATGCAAAGGAAAATGCACACTGCTCCATAAATATCCCAGCCACGGGTATAACAGGCTTCTCTCCCTTTCCTATTCCATTGTTGAAATATTTTCACACAGTCAGACCTGCTCTCAGGAGATGCTGAGAAATGCCGTCTACCTCTGTGTCAGGAAGAAGAAAAATGCCCTGTTTCTTTACAAACCAAACTCTGCTACCACTTGCCTTTCAGTAATTCTCTCTTCTTCTGTACGTGATGGGAAATAACAGGACCATTTCTACTCCATGTCTGAGAACCCAGTGTCCCTGCTGATTAATGGGCAATATCAAGGTGTTTCTCTGATATGGCAAAGATACAGAAAAAAAAATTATTAAACTCTCTAAACTGGATATTGTGTATTTAATGTGGTCAATTACACAATGTCCAGGAAAACCCTCAATAAATGTTAATAATCACTACCTTCTTTTACTAATCCTTAATTGATTTATATAACATAATAACAAGAGACTCTGCCACAGCAGAAGTTGACTTTTATGTAATTGCTCTTAATTTATCCTTACTATCTGAAGGCAGGATCTCCCTCATATTAGGAACACACTTACAGCCCTCTAGTAGCCTTGGTCCTTATTTGGAAAGACAAGGAGAAACAAAGACCTCAGATATGAATGGCAATGATCTTGGGTACTAGTCATCGAACAATTTTTGCATTCTTTGTATTTTATAAAATAAACACCTATAACATTTTTTATGTCTATACTGGCAAAATACCAAACCTATATAGTATTGTATTGCTCTCCAGTGAAGTCCACAATAGTTATTTGCTTAGATAAGATGCAGTTCTATCTGGTTGAGAAGGGAGGGGCTAGAGAAGAGGGCTTAATGACAGAAGATATGTTCTACAGTTCTTCTATACAACTGCTTACTTCTACTTCCTCTTAACCTTCCACGCCCCAGGAGGAATGCGATCCCACGATAATCTCCCCCAGCCTTTTCATTTTAATGAGTCCTGAACCCCTATGATGGATGACTGAGAAACCCCAGAGATCCACTAGCATGTAGGCTACAAGCCGTTGCATAATAAGCTCATCCCCAGGAGAGACTCTTGGCAAAGGCACAGAGGTTGTGTCTTCCTGTTTAGTCTGATTCCCTAAAGTTCAGAGGCGATGAGAGGTTCAGCCTTTATCATCCATTTTACTATTCAGAGGCTAATTACAATATTGAATAAAGACCAGCCCTTTGGGAACTTTGGATTTTATCGCAAAGATTTATTGATTCCTATGAATATAAATTAGAAGTGTATGCTGATTAAGCTGAACCCCGTCTCTCTAGAGAAATTCTTACTAGTTCATAGGAAAGAAAAATCAGTTATATGCTACTAAAGGATAATTGCTCATTTAAAACACCAGTTCTGTCTCTGAAAGGTTTTTAGCAATTACCTTTCTGATTTTTATATGACTTGTCTATGTCTCCCACTCCCTGTAGTGGCAAAGAAACGAAATCTTTTTTTTTTTTTATTCTAATCAGTTATACATGGCAAATGGAGCACAACTTCCCATTCTTCTGGCTGTACATGGCTCAGAGTCACACCAGTAGTGTAATCATACGTGTATATAGAGTAATAGTGTCTGTCACATTCTACCGTCCTTCCCATCCCCTCCACCCCAACCCTCCCCTCACTTGCCTCTACACAATCCAAAGTTTCTTCATTCTTTCCTACCCCCACCCCACCCATTATGGATCAGCATGTGCAGAAAAAAAATTCAGTCTTTGGTATTTTGGGATTGTTATTTTGCTGAACATGATATTCTCTAGTTCCATCCATTTACCTGCAAATGCCATAATTTCATTCTTCTTTAAGGCTGAGTAACATTCCATTGTGTATATGCACCACATTTTCTTTATCCATTCATATGTTGAATGGCATCTAGGTTGATTCCATAGTATCGTTATTGTGAATTGAGCTGATATGAATATTGATGTGGCTGTGTCACTGTAGTGAAGGGAGACCAGTAGAATAGAAGAAGGAGAACATACAAAGGAGCAGAGGGAAAGGGGGAGGTTCTGGGGAATTAAATTGGTCAAATTATACTGTTTTATTTTGTGTACTTATGAATATATTATTACAAATCCCACCGTTGTGTATAATTATAATGTGCCAACAAAAAGGGCTTTAAAAAAAGAAAGTAAATCTTTGGCTAGGTAAGCCAAATCCAGACTCTTCCAAATATCAACTGTGTCTCTAGGTAATTATTTGGCATTTCTGAACTTTAGCTTCCTCAAAATATGGGTAATACTCAACTTAAACGGTTGTTAGAACAAAATGGTGTAATGTGTATAAAAATCCTAATCAGCGTCAGACCTTGGGGCTTTCCTGTTCCCCTACTGAATGTAAAGCAATAACAAAAGCTGCTATTTTCTCCTGTACATTTTGTGAATCATTTCCATGTTAATCTTTCAAAACTATTGTCTGATAAGATCGTCTGCTGAGGGGAGCTGCCCTCCCTGTACCATAAAGTAGAAACTTGCTCAGAAATCAAAGAAATACTTGTCTAAATAGAAATTATATTCAACCATATTTCCAAATTATACTTATTTATACCAAAATCTAGTGATTTTCTCTTGTCTTTGCTTGTGCTGTCTTGTCTTCCGAATACTTCACCCCTATTCCATACACCTCACCCTCCTGAAAACCTCACCTGCATATTTGAAAATCTACTATATATCCTGAAGGTCCAGGATGGACTCCATCTTATCAAAAAGTGTATCTAGTCTTGTCTTTTATTTCTTTGAATATACCGTATATTAATTATCTTAACATGAATACTTGATGACTCCATTACCTGGATCAGCTAAGGATCTGTTATGTGCTACTTTGCTTTTAAATGACGTGTCTTGTGTTCTGTGTCTAGTTATTTTTACTGAATACTATTCATCGTTTGTGAAAAGTACTAGAGACAATTTGAGGACACAGATGACTTTTGTTTTCTTTCAAAGAGAACCTTTTGTTCTGTTTCCAGCCAGCTGCTAGAATAGCTAGGCATTAGCAATTCCTGATCACTTCAATCCAGTCAGGGATTTAGTGGATTCAAGGTGGATTTATTCCCTAGGAGGTCAAGCTTGCCCCTCTTTACACTTACCCCAGTTTCTCAGGGTTCCAACTCAAAGACTCAATCATTTTACTGAGACCTTTCTTTTCAAGAAGTCCTTGAATTACAATTTGACTCCCCTTGAGCCTACAAGTTAGTAAAATCTATGCTTGGCCTCATACCCTTTTCCCTCCCTTCTATCATCAGCAGAAGCCTGAGATGAAACGTAGCCTCATTTGTCATGTTTACTTCTATAGGTTTCTTTTTCACTCCCAGGTTTTGATTCCATTATTTGTATACGGTGCTAATAACTTCCCAATACCTTCTCCAGATGATTTTTATATTTTGCTCAACTTATTTAGTTGTTCAGAGGATTATTGTTGGCCTAATTATCTAGCATCCCATTACCAGAACCCAAAATCTCAACATTAATTGAAATAAGTATTACTTAAGTTAGAATTTTCTAATGTGAACTTTAAGTGTATGTGGATTTGGATGCAAAAAAAAATTACATCTAAATTATCATTAACTAATGGAGAGAATTTAACATTTTTTTCACTTATGAATATAGGCAATGCACCAGAGTAGATTAATAATATTTGCAATTTGTAACATTAAAATTTAATATATTTTCATATCACATTATAGTTGATTATTTCTTAAAATATGTATACTCCTATGTGAAATTAGTGTGTCTTTGATGTAGTATCAAGGAGCTTATATGTAACTTTACTCTAATTTTTTAAAATTCTTAGTTTTGGATAATCTAAAAATTCTGTACACTTTAATACACTTTTTGAAAATAAACTCTTTTTTAGGGGAATTTTTGGTTCATTGCAAAGTTGAGTAGAAAATATAGAGACAGCCCATATAAGTCCTGTCTCCTCACCTACAATGCTTCCCCAATTTCAATACCCCACACAGCAATTGTGATTTTGTTATAATTAATGGAATTATATCATCAGACATTAGCATTCAAAGACTGCAGTTCACATTTATTTTCATTCTTGCTATTGTACATTCTATGCATTTGTACAAATGTATAATGACATGTTCACAATTATAGTATCACAGGATAGTTTGCACTGTTAAGGTCTGCCACACTCTGCCTATCCATTTCTTCCTCCCCTCTAATTACAACAACTGCTGTTTCTCCATAGTTTTATATTTTGCACATCCTGTAGTTGGACTGATATGATACATAGCCTTTTGCAGATTGGCTTCTTCACTTAGTAATATGCATTAACATTTCCTCTGTGACTTTTCGTGGCTTAATGGCTCATTTCTTTTGAATGACACGGCATTTTCTGAATGTACCACAGTTTATCCATTTTCCTACTAAGCTACTGGCACTCTCCTGTGAAGCTCCGGTTGGTGGTGCAGCTACTTGAAGAAGCAATTTGGGGAGGTGCCAAGCTAGTAGCACTTTGCTGCCTAGTCATCTAAGTGATGCTGGGAAAGCAGATTTAATGGAAGTTTCTAGGCCAGGGACACTTTCATAAAGCTATCCAATAGAGTGCCAGGAAATCAATTCAAGACAGGTGCTATTGGCCATTGGGCCATGCTGGGGCCAGACACGGAAAAAGCTGCATGTGCTAAAGGATCTAAGTATGGGGAAAAATGCGCTGCATGCCGGAGCTTTCCCAGAGAAGCTTATAGAACAGGGCAAGAAGTCTTCAGCATTCCCTCCAGGGTCCTCTACTGATAAAGTTTAACATTGTGCCACTGGGCAAGGAGAAACATTTACAAAGTCCGCCTGTATTATTGCAGAACCAGTAATAAAGGACGGATATGGAGGCCAGAGATTATTAATTGTTATCTGGCACAAAGGGATTTATGATGCCAATAAGTTAAATATCCCTAGTGTAGGCACAGAGCTCTGTTTTGGTCTTGGGTTTTGTTTTGTTTTGTTTTTGATAACTTGAAAATCTTTAACTTCCATTTGGATCAGGAATGTTTTCCCTATTGTATCTTTGATTATTATTTACATTTCCTCATGACAAATTATTCTGAGGTTGCTGTTTACCTATGTCCCTCATCATTTTCTAATCAGATTTATCAAGCTATTCTTCTTTAAAATTTTTGTTTTAGTTGTCAATGGATTTTTTATTTTATTTATTTATTCATTGTTTGTTTGTTTATGTGTGATACTAAGG
This sequence comes from Callospermophilus lateralis, assembly GCF_048772815.1. NCBI lineage: Eukaryota > Metazoa > Chordata > Mammalia > Rodentia > Sciuridae > Callospermophilus > Callospermophilus lateralis. Next base: position 17,306,256 of record NC_135308.1, on the reverse strand, counting down.
ATGGAACTCAGAGCCTCACACATGCCAGGCAATGCTCTACTCCTGAGCCACAACTCCAACCCTCAAGGTATTCCTTATGCACAATAAAAATCATCAACTTTATGGTTTAGTGTGGTATCCATTTGTTGTTTGCTTCTTTTTTTCTTTTTGGTAGTTCACTTGGCTTTAATAGCACACATAAGAAAACTCATCAATTATAAATATACAATTTGATGATTCTGGCAAATGCTTGTACTTGGATCGCTAATAGTATAATCAAGGTTTAGAATATTTCTATCAAATAAAAAAGAGGCCTCTGTCAACTCATGGTCACTTCTTTGCCTCCCTCTCCAGCATTCAGTGACTTGTTTTCTGCCACCATATTTTTACTTTCCCTAGAGTTTCAAATAAATGCAATCATAAAGTGTGTATGCTTTTACAGGTACGTACTTTCATCTGCACAGTTCATCTGCGTTACTGCAGAGCCAGCAATGAAGAATGGATTTGGGGCCAGAGACTAATAGTATTGAGGTCTATTTCTGTTGCTTGTATCCTCAGTTCCTTCTTTTAAAACTCTGAATGTCATCCCACTATCTGAATATATTGTCTTGTGTTTTTTTGGTTGGGGTTTGTTTCTGATTTGGAGTTGCTATGAACAAAATAGCTCAATAACTGATTACATTCTTGTATTTAATTCTCAAGCGGAGACATAGGAGTACGATTGCATAGTCAGGTGGTAAATGTGTATTTCACTTAAAAAAAAACTATTCACAAAGTGGTTTTTCTATTATATGGCCTCACACCAAAGTGAGCTCCAGTGGCTCTACACTCAGTGTTACCAGTCTTTATGATTTTAGCCATCCCAAGAGATATTATAGGGATACTTTAAAGATATTTCAATTTCCTTAATTGAATGACTAATGATATTGTCTTTTCATGTGCATATTTGCCATTCCTTGGTGAAATAGCTATTCAAATATTTTGTTCATTGTGCTATGAATCACTAGTCTTACTGACATAAAATTTGATTTTATATTCAGAGTAAAAGTACTTAAACAATTACCTATTTTGTAAATATTTTCCCTCAATATGTGGATTGGTTTGTAATTTTCTAGCGGTGTCTTTTGAAGAGCATATTTTTAAAATTTTAATTGCTATCTACTTTGTCCACTTCCTATGTACTCTTTGTATCCTAACAAAGATTTGCTTAGTTCAAGGACTTAAACATGTCTTTTATTATTTTTTCTAGAAGTTTTGCATTTGAGCTCTTGCGTTGAGGTCTATCATACCTTTTTCTATATTGTTTGAAATAATTGTTAATTTTTTATGTATGTATACATTTTTCCCAAGACTATTTGTTGAAAAATGTTTTCTTTACCCATTGAATGATATTGGTGCATTTTGGTGTGGTGGCTGTAGCCTGTAATCTCAGCAATTTGGGAGGCTGAGGCAGGAGGATCACAAATTTGAGGCCAGCTTTAAAAATTTAGTGAGAATCTGTTTCAAAATAAAATAAAATGGACTGGGAAGTAGCCTAAGGGTAGAGTGCCCCTGGTTCAATACTTAATACTGAAAAAATAAATGTCAATTAACTACCTATATTTACATTTATTTCTGTCTTTTCCATTGAGGTGTATATTTGTTTTTATTCTGATAGAATAGTCTATTGCTGCATCTCTATGGTCAGTCTTTAAAATAAGGTGCTATATCTTCTCTAACTTTTTTCTTCTTTTTCAATATTATTACAGCTATTATAATTCCTTAGCTCTTTCAATATGAATTTTAGAATCAGCAGGAAAATTACTACAAAAATTCTGCTGGGATTTTTTATTGAGATTGCTTTGAATATATTGATTAATTTTGAGAAAATCACTATTATTAGAATATTTAATTTCCTGATACATGAGCATGGAATTAAGGTGCACTATTTAAACCTTAATTTCTTTCAGCAATGCATTGTGGCTTTCAGAACTGAGAGGTCTTGCATGTTTTTGGTCATGATTATCCTTAAAGGCTTAATATTTTCATGAATTTTAAGTGCTGTAATTTTCAATTGTTGCTCATTCACAGAAATACAGTTAATTTTTATATTCATGGTATGTTCTGCTACCTTGCCAAATTTGCTAATTTATTATAATATCTTCTTTTATATATATCTTAGGATTCTTCTAATTGGATAACTGTTTTGTACACCAACAAAGACGCTCCACTTCTTCCAATAGGAGTTTCAGCAAAGGGATCAAGTGTCTTCCAAAAAAACAGTAAAAAAAAGTGCTTTTTCCCTTATTTAGAATCATTTCATTTTTCACCATTATATATTACTTGAAGTTGGGTTTTCATAGTTGTCCTTTAGAAGGTTAAGGAAGTTCCCTTCAATTTTTAGTTTTTGTCATTAAGAGATGTTAACTTCTGTCAAATGCTTTCTCTGTCACCTCTTCTGGTGATCATATGGTTTTTATTTTTTAGTCTTTTATATGTAATTATACTGAACAATTTTCAAATATTAAACCAACCTTGATATTCTGGGATAAACCCTATTTGTTTATGACATTCTAGCCATATTAACTCCATATTGAGAAGGATGGTTAGCCCTAGAAGCCAGAGGCTTACCAAAACTTAATAGCTCACCACTAATGGCAAGGAACACAGGACACAAACACAGCTTTAGGAAACCTGCATTCTTGCACACAGGTGGCAGGAAGCACATCATCTACTAAGGTACAGGTTAGGGTGGCCACTCATACTAACAAGCAACTGAGTTAGGGAACCCTGGGAGGTCTGGATAGCATCATCAAGAGACAGCCAACCCTGTGATACCTGTGGCTTGCAATGCAAAAATAACTTCTTGATTTTATCTCATTTATTACTTATTTTTAGCAAAGAAATGGAAGATGAAGGTACACATTCTCAGAGCAGAATGAGGGCGATTTCAAGAGCCTGACTGCAGCTTCTTGATTACTTTAGACCCTTTTACTCCCGCTTCCTTAAGCCTCCCCCCTTTAAAAACCCTTTATTGGACCAAGGAACAAGATGGACTTTGACAACAGTCCTCCATCTGTTTGATCTGTGACTTTTTGAATCAAGTCTTCTGCCCTGTCCCAGTACATTGTCTCTTGACTTAACGGGCCAGTCACGCAGCAGGCAGACTTGTGTATAGGAGCAACGTGACATTAATTTTATAAATTACCAGGTTTCGTTTGCTGATTTCATATCTAGGATTAAGGGTATAAAATTTTCTTTTATTTCCTTTTAGTGGAATTCACCAGTAAGACCACTTGAGCCTGTATCTTTCTGTGTGTCAAGTCCTTTTAAATTTGGAATTTAATATTGCTGGTACATAAGAAGCTAATCAGCTTATCTGTGCCTTCTGAGTAAAATTTGGTAATTCTTGTCTTCCAAATTTTTTTTTCATTACACCTAATTATCTAATGTATTGGCACAATGTTGCGCTATTTTGTTAAATATTTATAGAATTTAAGATGTTATCTCATTTTTTATTACTGATCACTTCTATCTTCTCTTTTTTCTTATTTCTCTGATTTCCTGGCTAACATTTTGTCATTTTTACTGATCTTTTCAAAGACTGATTTCTTCGATATTTCTCTACTGTTGTTTTCATTTAAATTCATCGATTTCTCTGATTGTTTTTGGTTTCATTTACTTTTACTTTACTACATACCTAGGGTAGAAATATACATGGATTTTAAGATGTTCCTCCACTAATATAAAAGTATTTAAACCTATACATTTTCCTCTAAGGTCTGTTTTAACTGCTTGTTAAAAGTTGTGATATATGCTATTTTCATCAATTGCAAACCTCAAAATGTTTTCTACTTTCCTCTGTGATTTGTTTTTACTCATAGGTTATTTTAAAATGTTATTTAATTTCCAAATATTTTGGGGCTTTCTAGATATCTTTCTGTTATGGGATTTTGGTTTAATATCTTTGTGGTCAGCAAAAATATTTTAAGGTTAATTTCAATCTCTTTAATTCATTGAGTTTCCTTTTTGTTAAAATTAGAGCTTTAAAGTTATACATGGTAGTTGGGTTCATCCTGACAAACTCAGGCATGCATGGGATTCCTCTTTAGTTTATGATCCCCTTTTCTTTCCTGTTCCCTCTCCCCCTCTCCCATTCTTCTTCCTCTACTCTATTAAACTTCCTTTTGCTCATGTATTAATTAATATTTGATTGGTTCTTTGTTAACCTGTCCTTCCTGCTCCATTTTCTTCATTTTGCTCTAATTCTCATTTACAAGAGAAAAGATCTGACCTTTGAGTTTCTGAGTTTGACTTATTAGCATTATATTATCCATTTCCATCCATTTATGAGCAAATGCCATACTTTTATTCATTCTTATGGCTGAGTAGAACTCCATTTTATATTTATACCACAAAATCGCAATCCATTCATCTATGGACAAGCACCTGGGCTGATCCCATTATTTATCTATTTTGAATTCTGTGGCTGTAAAGATTGAGGTGGCTCTATCACTGTTGTAGGTCAATTTTAGATCTTTAGAAGGCTACCAAGGAATGGGACACCTAGGTCCCATGGTGGTTCAATATCACTTTTTTGAGGAATCTCCATACTGCGTTCCATAGTGCTTGTACTAGTCTGCAATCCCACCAACAATGTACACAACCTTAACAGCATTTATTGTTGTTCATATTCTTGAGTATTGCCATTCTAACTGGAGTGTGATGAAATCTTAGTGTAGTTCTGACTTCATTTCCCTGATTGCTACAAATACACACACACACACACACACACACACACACACACAGAGAGAGAGAGAGAGAGAGAGAGAGAGATCATTTTTATTTCTTCTTTTGAGAATTTTTTGTTTAGTTCTTTTGTAGAAAGATAAATAACCCATTTATTGATTGGTTTGGTGAGGTTTTGGTGTTAAGTTTTTTGAGTTCTTTGCATATTCTGGATATTAATCCCCTATTGAATAAGTAGCTGGCCAAGATTTTCTCCCATTCTGTAGATATTCTATTCATGCTCTTTATCACTTCCTTTTCTGTGCAGAAACTTTTTAGTTTAATGGCATCCCACTTTTTAAATTCTTGGTTTTATTTCTTGAGCTTTGAGGGTCTTGTTAAGGAAGTGAGTGCCAGTCCCTATAGAACCAAGTATTGACTTTATGCTTTCTTCTAGCAGTTCTAAAATATCTGTTCTAATTTCTAAGTCTTTGATCTGTTTAACTTGAGTTTTGTGCAAGGTGGGAGATTTCAGTTTTCTACATACAGCTATCTCGTTTTCCAGCATTATTTCTTAAAGAGGCTATCTTTTTTTCTAAGATGTATTTTTTGGCATTTTCCTCAAATACAAGATGACTACAGGTATGTGGATTTGTCTCTGTGTCTTTTATTCTGTTCCATTGGTCTTCATGTCTATTTTAATGCCAATACCATGCTGTTTTTGTTACTGCAGCTCTGTAGTATAATTTCAGATCAGGTATTATGATGACTTCTGCTTCACTTTTTGTTGCTTAGGGTTGCTTTGGCTCTTCTGGGTCTCTTATTCTTCCAAATTAATTTAAGAATTGCTTTTTTTCTAATTCTGTGAATAATGTCAGTGGCATTTTGATGGGGGTTGCACTGAATCTGTATATTGCTTTTGGATAGTATGGCCATTTTGACAATATTAATTTTATGTATCTAAGAACATGGGGGGTTTTTCCATCTTCTAAGGTCGTCTTCAATTTCTTTCTTCAGCATTCTATAGTTTTCATTATAGAGCTCTTTTACCTCGTGGCTAGATTAAATCCTAAGAATTTAAATTTTTTTTTAGGTCATTGTGAATGAGATGGTTTTCCCAATTTCTTTGTCTGATGAATCACTGTTAGATTATAGGAAAACTATCAGTTTATGGGTGTTGATCTTGTATCCTGCTACTTTGTTAGACTTATTTATGAGCTCTAGAAGCCTTCTGGTGGAGTTTTTGGGTCTTCTAGATAAAGGATTATATCATTGTTCAACAGAGATAATTTGACTTTTTTCTTTTTCTATTTATGCTTCATTGATTTTCTTTTCTTGCCTGATTACTCTGGCTAATATTTCAAAGACTATATTAAGTAGGAATGGTGAGAGTGACAACCTTGTCTTGTTCATAATTTTAGAGGAAGTTTTTGTACATTTAGTATGATGTTGGCTTTAGGTTTGTCATAAATGGTCTTTATGATATTATGGTAAGTTCCTTTGATCCCTGGCTTCTCCAGCATCTTTGACATGAATAAGTATGGATTTTATCAAAGGCCTTTTCAGCATCTATTGAGATGATAATATGGTCTTTGTACTTAATTCTATTTAGGTGGTGAATTACATTTATTGATTTGAGTATGTTGAACCAAACTTGCATCCCGAGAATGAAACCAACTTCATCATGGAGCATTATCTTTTCGATGCATTTTTGGTTTGCTGATATTTTGTTAAGGATTTTTGCATCTATGTTCATCAGGGATATTTGTCTGTAGGTTTTCTTCCTTGGTGTATCTTTCTGATTTTGATATAGAGTTATACTGGCTTCATAAAATGTATTTGGAAGTGTTCCCTTTCTTTCAATGTCATGGAATAATTTGAAAAAGATTGCTGTTAATTCTTCTGTAAAGGTCTAGTAGAACTCAGCTGAGAATTCAGCAGATCTGGGCTTTTCTTTTCAGAAAAGTTTTTAATTGCTATTTGAATTTCATTACTTGATATGGTCTGTTTAAGTTTTCTATATCTTCCTGATTCAATTTGGGCAGATCATATGTGTCTAGAAATTGGTTAATATGTTTCAGGTTTTCGAGTTTATTGGAATAATTGGAGTAGAAATTTTCAAAATATGTTCTGATAAGCCTCATAAGAGTCTGTGATGATATTGCATTTTTCATCTCTAATCTTGTTGATTTGAGTCTTCTAACTCTCACTCTTCTTGTTAGTTTGGCTAAGGGTTTGTCATTCTCAATTTCTTTGATTAATTTTGACTCTGATTTTTAATTATTTTAATTATTTTATGTGTTCTGGTTTTGAAGTTAGTTTTTTCTTTTTCTAAGGCCTTTAAATGTAACATAAACTTATATGTTTGACCCCTCTCTAATGTTTTAATGTAGGCAACCAATGCTATTTATTTTCCTCTTAGAATTGCTTTCATAAAGTTCCAGATATTTTGACATGTTATATCTTTGTTCTTATTCCTTTCTAAGAATACCTTGTTTTCTATTCTCATTTCTTCTTTGATCCATTCCTCATTTAAGAAAGTATTGTTGAATCTCCATGTGTTTGGGTTGTTTCTATTAATATTATTATGTTATAAACAAGGTATAAGTCACTGATTGCTATAGGTAAACTTAAAAATTCTGTGCTCTTTTGTGAATTGTTATTGAAATGTAAATTAGATTAAACAGAGTATGTTCTTCAAGTATTTTTTTATATACTTACTCATGTTTTGAAGATGTACTTTGTAAATTACTCAGCCAGTCCATTGGGATCTGTTTGGTATACTCACTCCTGCACTATGGTCTAGAAACTATCTATGGGTAGTAAATTTGGGGAAATTCTAGGTATAAATTGCCTTCTTTCTCTTTTCTTAGAAGAAAAATTTTATTCTACCTGTTTGGAATATCATAAAACATTTACATATCGTTTTCTACTATATCTTTGTTAAGGATCATTAAATCTCAATAAATATAGTTATGGTTACTTCATTTAGCTCAAATTAAGATCTTCTAACTTATTTTTACCTTTTATTTTTCTTCTGAAATCTTTTATTGCATTCTTTTGATGACTCAGTTTTCTCTCAGGTCTGCTTTTTAATTTTTATCATTTCATTTTATTTTTCTCCTTGTTCATCTTTCTCAGATCTCTCTTTGTTAAATACTCAGGTCATTATAAAGTTTGCTGATTTTTTTCCCTTAGATTTTACGTCCTGGACTTATTTTCTAAAATGTCCTTTGTCTCTTCTATTAGTGCTTTTTCAGTCACAATTTTCTTCTGCATCACCACAGTAATTTTTTTCAACTTTTTTTTTCATATCATTTTCTACTACATCTTTGATAAGGATCATTAAATCTCAATAAATATAGTTATGGTTACTTCTTAATATTCTTCTTTTAAAAAGACATGGCATTTGCAGGTAAATGGATGGAGTTGGAGAAGATAATGCTAAGCTAATCCCCCCAAAAAACAAATACTGAATGTTTTCTCTGATATAAGCAGACTGATTCATAGTGGGGTAGAGAGGGGAACATGGGAGGAATAGACAAACTCTAGATAGGGCAAAGGAGAGAGAGGGAAAGAGTGGGGGCAGGGGGTTAGCAATGATGGCAGAATGTGATGGACATCATTATCCAAAGTACATGTATAAAGACACGAATTGGTGTGAATAGACTTTATAAACATCCAGAGATATGAAAAATTTTGCTCTATATGTGCAATATAAATTGTAACACATTCTGCTGTCATTACAAAAAAAAAAAAAAAACAGACCTCATTAGGGAAATTCAAATTTTACAGAAACATTGAACAAAATACGAAATTTATACATGCCCCACACTTCATTCCAAGTTTCCCATATTATTAATATTTTGAATTTGTACAGTAAATGCATTACAATTTTGAACCAATATTGATACATTGTTATGGTTAATATTATCATTATTCACCATAATTCACAGTTTACATAGTTTATCATTCATAATTTATTCACAAAGGGTTCCCTCTGTGAATGAGCTAGGAACACATGGAAGCTATAGGAAAGGGTGAGTCTATGAGACACATGAATTACATATTTGAGAAAAGAAAAAAATGGGGGTAATGAATCATTCATATGGTAAAAGGTGAATGGGAGGGAGTTAAATAATTAATAGCTTAGATTTTATTATAAGAAATACGAAAAAGTATATTTGGAAGCAAAATATACATAAAATAATAAATATTTACTTTCCAACACCTTTTGAATAAATAGGAGTTTTGCATCATTTCTCACATGAATTTATTTTTAAATGCAATTTAAAAAGGGGCTGGGGGTGTAACTCAGTGGTAGAGCACCTGCCTCGCACATGTGAGGCACTGGGTTTGATCCTCAGCACCACATAAAAATAAAGATTTATGTCCATCTACAACTAAAAAAAATATTTTTAAAAAAATGCAATTTAAAATCAAGCATACCAACCTCTGCCTACATACACAACTGAGGCAGAAAGTTCAAGTGGTGAGTTGATGTGAACTGTGAGAGTCTTAATCCTTTAGGGATGTTCCTGACTGTGAGTGATCCTGGATCTAATTCTCAGGTACCTAGGGGAGCCTTCAAAGGTTAGGTAAGTTCTGAATTTCATTCTCAGTCAGCAAGAGGGAACTACGTCTTCTTGGAAAAGGGTTTTTCTCTTTACGGGTATCAGCAGGGTCCAATTTTGCAATTCTGTTAGTTTGTTCCACAATATATATTCCGTCTGAGTTTCTAGGGAAGAGATGATCAAGCTATACTTCATTCTTCTCAAATATGTGTGAGTCATCCTGTGAGTTCTACAATTGATAAAAATATTGTAGCACAAATTTTGAGAACATCTTACAAGAAAATTGTAATACCAAATACAGTCAACATAAAGGCTTTTTAAATATCGTTGAATTAATCATGAGTTGCATGTTGGGTATCTTTAAATTGGCAATTTAAATTTTATCACAAATGATAATTTTTTAAATTATTTATTTAGTGTAAATCTATTGACCTGAAAAGAAATGATTTTCTCCTAAGTAAGCTATGGTCACCTGAGCACTAGAATAAAAACTGCTTAATAAATTTTCTCAGAAACTTTTATTTATTTTCTCCTGAACAATCACATAAACTGATATCCTTTTAAAACAGAGTTGTGGAGGTGTGTGTGGTATTTCTTAATTCCTATTTGCTGCACTTGAACACTCTGATGTTTTTTCAATTTCCCTCAAAATTTCCATGACCAATCTTTGGTTATACAATAATTCTATTTCCAATCTAAGCATGATGGAACATACCTGTAATCCCAGCTGTTTGGGAGGCTGAGGCAGGAGGATCACAAGTTTGAGGTCAGTCTCAGAAACGTAGCAAGACACTGTCTCAAAATAAAATTAAAAGGTCTGAGTGTGTAGCTCAGTGGTAAAGTACTGGCCTACCATAAGAGATACTCCTAGCATTTGTGAAAAGCTCCATAACTGGTAATTAGTTCTGTACCTCTGCAAAGTAAAGTATTTATATAACAAGAAAATATTGTCCAAATAATTTATATTTTCAAACTTTCTCTCCACCACACACACACACACACACACACACACACACACAGCCTCACACATGAACTTTTTTATACATATATGAATAATATTATATTTCTAACTACTAATTAAGCTATGAAAATTGAGATAATGCCTACAAATTGCTAAGTTCATTCACTTAGACATATTCATAGGTCAACAATATTTAGTTATTTCCAAATACTAAGCTTTTCATATTCAATTTACTTTTTTCAAAGATGTATTATAAATAATAGACTGAAGAATAGCAAATTTCATTCTATTAGTAATCTTCATCCCTTTTAAGTCTACATGTGATTACTAGAAATTATCTTCCAAAGTCTTAGGTTTCAAGGCATCTTTGGTGTCATTCAGCGTCATCTACTGAGAGCCAGAGGTTTCTCAGAGCACATAAGAGCTTGTCCATATTGGATCAGAGTGGTCTTTAAGGCTTCCACTGAGAAATCATGGATTGTTTCCCTTGAGATGCTTTTCGAGGAATAAGTGGGGTATTAGGTTGAGAATCCATAAATCCTAATGGAGTAGTACAGTTACAGTGAGGAGAATTTTTTCTCCCACATTTGTCAAGACTATTTATTTACTTATTTATTTGACATTGGAGAGTGAATTCAGGGGCACTCAACCACTGAGCCACATCCCAGCCGTATTTTGCATTTTATTTAGAGACAGGGTCTCACTGAGTTGCTTAGCGCTTTGCTTTTACTGAGGCTGCCTTTGAACTGGCAATCCTCCTGCGTCAGCCTCCCAAGCCACTGGGATTACAGGGTGTGCACCACCACGCCTGACTGTCAAGACTTTTGAATGAATGGTGAAATGCTTAGAGGTTTTCAAATTTCTTTATAATTTTTGAGACAGAAGCTATCTTATTTTTCTCTTTCAAGTTGATGTGTGTTTTCCCTCGATTTAAAATAGATTTAAATAAGTTGACTAGCTTGTGAAAGAAGTGTGGACTGGGAGCAATGCCCATTCTTTAGACTAAGAAATTACAATTCAGAGTTTTAGTAGATGATAAAAAGTATTTGAAATCTGAACTGATTTTAGGACAAACCGAATAAAAGCATGGTTCAGTTGGAAGTTCCTAATTTGCATCTGAATATTTCTTCATGATTCATGTCCTCCCACATGTAAATAATCTCATCTATGTTTATTCATAAAATGGTTGTGATTATTTATATAGTGAAAAAATACTTATTGCCACAAGTAATCATTTATGTGCACTCTTTCCAAGGTGATAACTTAAAACTGGTATTTTATTATCCCATATGCTTGTATATAGTAAATATTGAGATAAAATGCTCTATCTACAAATGTGTCATTTTCTGTTGCTGCCTTATTGATCATTATAATTTATAAATTAGTGCATAAATAATGTTTGATATTGGGCAAACTATGGACAAAGACTAAAATATCCACAGAAGCAGAAAAAATATATATATGCATACACATATGTATACATGTATGCATACTTTTTTTTGCTCCTATGGATATATATACACAGATATGTGTATGTTCATGTACATTTGTATGTGATATGCATATGATGTATGTGATCTCTCTCACACACACACACACACACACACACACACACACGCATCTCAGTACAGGGAGGACTGGTAAGGCTAAGATGATGCAGGAATGTCACGAAGCCTGGGAAAGTGAACCAGGTGTTTAGGGTCCCTTTCCTCTCGGAGGTATTTGCCAGTTCAAAAAACACACCTAAGAAATCGAAAAACTGACCAAGAGTTTCATCAGACTCATGAACCTGGTAACAGAAAAATTAGATTTCAGATTTTGTCAAGAGACCCTGATAAAACCTCCCAACTTTGAGTTGGAGAGCATGATGTCGACACTTTGGTAAGAGTGACAAACTGGTCTTTGTAGATGTGATTCAGGGAAGGATTTTGAGATGATAAAAATATTCTGGATCATCTAGGCGGGTCATATGTCCAATGACACATGTCCTCACAAGAGACACAGAGAAAGGACACACAAGGAGAAAAGGAAGAAGCAGTATGAGCGAGGATAATAAGGTGGTCCCTAGCTAAAGAATGTCCAAGGCCACCGGAAGATGTAAAAGGCTGAAGAAAGCACAGTCAAGATGCCACCTTGATTCCAGAATTCCGGCTTCCAGAACTGGTGGGAGAATGAATTTCTGTTGTTTTAAGCCACAAAGTTTGCATTAAATTAGTTATGGCAGTCCTAGCCAATTAATACTAAACCTATTAAGTTGGATCATTGATATTTCTTTTTTTTTAATTTTTACTTTTTGTTTTTATAATTCCAGTAAAATATGCAACACCAAACATATCATCTTAACCATTTTCAGTTCCATGGCCTGAATTACATTCACCTGTTGTCCTACCATCCCCAGCGTCCATCCACAGAATTCTGTTCTTCTTCCAGAAGGGAAACTGTATGCCATTGAACACCAACCCCTCATACCTCCATCCACCAAGCCCCTGATAACCCCAGGTCTATATACTGTGTCTGAGTTTGCCAACACTTGTAGTTCATGTAAGAGGAATCACACAGTATTGGGCTTTTTATTGTGAGTGACATATTTCACTTATCATAGTGTCCTCAGAGTTCATCCATGTTGTAGCGGGTGACAGAATTTCATTACCTTTTATGACTGAATAATACCCCATCAACATAATGAAAGATAATATGATCCTCTCACTAGACACAGAAAAAGCACTCAATATAATTTAAAATCTTTTCAGGGTAAAAGTTCTATAAGTATTAGAGAAGAAATGCATCTCAACATAATACAGGATGTACATAACAAACCTAAAGACTGTATGGCGGAAATCTAATCACTTAAACTCTGAACCACATCCCCAGCCCTATTTATTTATTTTTATTTTGAGACAGGGTCTCACTAAGATGCTTAGGGCCTCACTAACTTGCTGAGGCTGGCTATGAACTTGCAATATCTCAGCTTTCTAAAGTGCTGGAATTATAGGAGTGTGCCAGTGCTCTCAGGCTCAGTTTACATCTTCTCATGTTGCATATCCCTTAAAAATTATTGTAGATGTTAATTTGTATATTTTTTCTTTTAAATTTTAAACTATTCATCCATTGACAGACACATAGGCTGGTTGCATAATTTGACTATTGTGAATTGTCCTGCTATAAATATAGGTATTCATGTATCACTATAGTATGCTGACTTTAATTCTTTGAGATAAATATCGAAGAATGGCACGGACAGGTCATATGGTTGTTCCATTCCTATTCTTTTGAGGAACCTCCATACTGATTTCCATAGTGATTGTACTAATTTACAATCCTACCTACAGTATACAGGGTTCCCCTGCCTCCACATCCTCTCCAGTATTTACTATTGTTTGTATTCTTGATGGTTGCCATTTTAACTGAAGTAAGATGAAATCTCAGTGTATTTCCATAATTACTAAAGATGTTAAACATTTCTTCCTGTGTTTGTTGAACATTGGTATTTCTTCTTTTGAGACATGTCCATTTAGTTCATTTGCCTATTTATTCATTAGGTTGTTTTGGTTTGTTTATTTGGTTAGTTGGTTGGGCAGTTGGGTTTTTTTGTTTTGTTTTGTTTTGTTAATTATTTATATATTCTTGATATTAATCCTCTGTCAGAAAAGTAGCTAGCAAGATTTTCTCCTGTGTGAAAGTTTTTTAGTTTGATGGCATCCCATTCTTAAATTCTTGGCATTATTTCCTGGGCTGTAGAAATCCTAATGATAAATTTGTTGTCTGATATGTAGGAGTGTCAACTCTACATTTTCTTCCTTGGGCTACATTATTTCTGATCTATTTCCTGGGTGTTTGATCCATTTTGAGTTGACTTTTGTTCAGGGTGAGAGATAAGGATCTAGTCTCATTCTTCTGTATACAGATAATCAGTTTTCCCAGCACCATTTATTTAAAAGGTGGTCAGTCATTTGTCCAACATATTTTTGGCATCTTTTTCAAGGATCAGATAACTATATCTGTGTATTTGTCCTTGTGTCTTCTATTCTATTCCATTTGTCTATATATCTGTTTTTATGCCAGTACCAAGCCTTTTTTGTTACCAAAGCTCTTTAGTATGTTTGAGATCAAATATTATGATGCTTCCAGAATAGCTTTTTTGGTTTTGGCTTAGAATTTCTTTGACTATTCTGGGTCTTTTATTCTTCCAAATTAATTTTAGGGCTGTTTTTACCAGTTCTATGAAGAATGGTATTTGTCATTGGTATTTTAGTGGGGATTGCATTGTATCTATATATTGCTTATGGAACTCTTTTAATAATATTAATTTGGCCTATTTATAAACATGGGAGGGCTTTCCATCTTGCATCTTTTCAGTTTCTTTCTTTAGTTCTTTATAGTTTTCATTGTAGAAATATTTCACCGCCTTGGGTAGATTTATTCCTAAGGTTTTTTGTTTTGTTTTGTTTTGTTTTTTGGTTTTTGGTTTATTGTTTTTGCTCTTTTTTTGTTTTGTTTTTAGACAATTGTGAATAGGATGGTTTTCCTGATTTTATTCCCAGCAGATTCACTGATGGTATGTAGGAAAGCCATTGATTTTTGTATGTTGATTTTGTAACCTGATACTTTGCTGAATTTATTTATTAGATGACGCAGTCTCCTAGTAGAGTTTTGAGGTCCTATAAGTGTAAGGTCATCTCATCTGCAAACAGTAATAATTTGGCTTCTTTCTTTTCTACTTGTATCCCTCTTAATTTTTTTCTCTTGCTCTGACTAGAATTTCTAGTTCTATATTGAATAGGAGTCATGAGAGTTGACTTCTTGTCTTGTTCCAAAATTTAAAGGGAATATTTTTATCCCTATTAACCACGATTTTGGTTTTTGGGATTGTCATATATAGCCTTCATGATGTTGAGGTAAGTTTCTACCGTCCCTAGAATCTTTAGTGTTTTTATTATGAATGAGTGCTGATATATGCCTAAGGATTTCTTTGCATCTATTGAGATGACTGTGTTTTTTTGTCCTTAATTCCATTTAAGTGTTGACTTACATTTATATTTACATATGTTAAACATCCCTGTCACCCTGTAATAAAAAAAAACTTAGTCATGATTTATAATCTTCTTAAAATACTGTTAAATAAATTTTTCTAATATTTTATTAGGAAGTTTTACATTTAAGTTCATCAGGAATATGGTTCTGTAATTTTCTTTTCTTGATGTGTCTTGTCTAGTTTTACTTTAAGGGTAATACTGGATTCATAGAATGAATCTTGAAGTGCTCCACCTCTTTCTATTTCATGGAATAACTTGGGAAGCACTGGTATTATTTCTTCTTTAAAGGACTGATAGAATTCCGCTGAGAATACATCAGATCCTGAACTTTTCTTTGTTGGAATGTTTTAAAACTATTTCTTTTACCTCATTGCTAACTATTAGTCTGCTTGGGTTTTCTATGTCATCTTGATTCAATTTTGGCAGGTCCTATGTGTACACAAATGTATCCATTTCTTCTAGGTCTTCCAACTTATTGGAATTTAAGTTTTCAAAATGGTCCTTAATGATCCTCTGGACTTCTCTGATTTATCCTTTCCCATCTTTAATTTTACTAATTTTAGTCTCTCTTTTTTTTTTTTTTGGTTAATTTGGCTAAGGGTTTATTAATCTTGTTTATCTTTCCAAAGAACCAACTCTTCATTTCATTCATCTTCAAATTGCATTTTTATTTTCTAATTCATTTATTTTTGCTCTGACCTTAATAATTTTCTTTCTTCTTCTGATTTTGGAATTGATTTATTATTGTTTTTCAAGGCTTTGAGGTGCATCATTAAGTTGTTTATTTGGAATCTTTCTGGCATTCTAATGTAGTAACTCGTAAGAAAACTAATAAGAAATTTCTCTTAGAACCACATTTATAATGTCTCAGAGGTTCTGGTAGGTTTTGTCCCTACTCTCATTTAATTTTAAGAATTTTTTAGTATCGCCCTGATTTCTTCTATCACCCATTCATTATTCAAAATAATGTTATTAATTTAGTCAATTGTATTTGTCAATCTCCATATATGTTTATAGTTTCTGAAGTTATTTTGGTGTTGATTTCTAATTTCATTCCATTATGATGAGAGAAGATGCAAGGAATTCTGTGAATTTTATATTTGCTATAAGTTGAATTGTGGCCCCAAATATGTTCTGTTATTATTTAGAGATGTGGTGTCCCCCAAAATTTTATGTGTTAGATAATGCAAGAACATTTAGAGGTGAAATGATTGGACTGTGAGAGCCTTACCTAATTAATTCATTAATCTAGTTTAATGAATTAACTAGTTGGTAACTAGGCAGGTAGGGTGTGGCTGGAGGAGTAGGTTATTGGCAACATGCGTTTAGAGTTTATATTTTGTCCCTGGTGAGCAATCTTGCTCTCTGCTTCCTGGTGCCATGTCTGAACTGCTTTCCTCTGCCACACCCTTTCATCATCATGTTCTGTCTAACCTTGGCATAGATCAATGGAGTTGGCCATCTATGGATTGAGACCTCTGAAACTGTATGTAAACAAGTAAACTTTTCTTCTTTTAAAATTGTTCTTTTCAAGTCTTTTGGTAGCAATAGGAAAAAGCTGATTAAAATATGGTCTATTCTGTAGGCAGTTTCATGAGCAGCTAAGAAGAAAGTAAATTTGGCTGTCATTATATAAATGATTGTATAGATATATGTTAGGTCCATTTGGTTTATAACATGTTTTATGTCTGAAGAGTTTGTGTCTCAATGACTTATCTATTGAAAGAGGTGTGTTAAAGTCACCCAGTATTATTGTACTAGGTGCTGACGATTTAAACAAGTAGTGTCTATTTTATGTAATTAGGTGCACTAACAGTTGGGGCATAAATATTTACCAAAATTATATATTTTTATTGTATTGTTCCCTTTACCAGTATGAAGTGACTTTTATTGTCTCTTCTGATTAATTTTGGCTTGAAGTCTGCATTGTTGGATAATAAGAATAGCTAGTCCTGATTGTTTTCATGTTCCATTTGTATGGCATATCAATTTCCATTCTTTCACTTTCAACAAGTAGCTGTCTTTGCCTGTAAGGTGCTGACTACATATAGTTGAGTCTTCTTTTTTTAACCCATTCTGCCAGCCATCCTGTCTTATTTGGAGAGTTGAGATATTCACTATTATTCTAGAGAGTTTATTATTTCCTGCCATTTTGATTTATTTCTAATGATTAATTTGATCCTCTTTCTCATGTGTTCAGCTACTCTTCAAATAAAAATTGTCTATTTGTTAGCTCTAGGGTTTGTTTTTTTAAAAGTTGTTCTCTGTGTAATATTTCTTTAAGTATTTTCAGTAGTGCCAGATTTGTACTCATGAATTCTTTTAGTTTCTGCTTATCTTGGAAGGTTTTAATTTATTTTTCATTTCTAAAATTTAGTTTTTCTGGATGTAGCAATCTTTCTCGATTGCTATTTTCTTTCAGTACTTGGAACACATCATTCATAGTTCTCCTAGATTTTAGAGTTTGTGCTGAGAAATCAAGTAATTCCAATTGGCTTTTCTCTAAATGTGACCTGACATTCTTCTCTTGAGGCTTTTAAAATTCAATCCTTATTTTGTATATGAGGCATTTTAATTATAATGTGTCACGGAAATGTTCTTTTTGATCACCTGTTTGGGGTTCTTAAATGCATCCTGTTTCTGGATGCCCATCTCTTGGAAATTTCTCAATAGGGTATTCAAGCCATTAACCTGTATCTCACAACCTTAATCAATGCCAATGATAAATTTGTTCTCTTACTATTGTCCCAGAATTCTTGTATATTCTGATCATGGTTACTTATTTTCTTTTCTTTAATACTGACTGGATTTTCAAGACAGGACACAGTCTTCCAATTAGAATCACGGGCTAATCTATTACCGAGACTTTCAGTTAAATATTTTATTTGATTTATTTTGTATTTTATTTTCAAGGTTCTGTTTGGTTCTTTTACAATATCTCTATCTCCTTATTGAAACTTCTCATTTGTGACCTGTACTGACTGACTTCATTCATTTGGTTCTTTTTCTGTGTTCTCTTGGAATTGATTGTTCTTTTGAATGCTTTAGTATTTCATCCACTTGAATGTCTTTGGATTCAGTTGCTGATGAATTATAAACTATATGAGGTATCATGTTACTTTGGATTTATTATTATTTTTTTATTTATATATGACAGCAGAATGCATTACAATTCTTATTACACATATAGAGCACAATTTTTCATGTCTCTGGTTGTATACAAAGTTTATTCACACCAATTCGTGTCTTCATACATGTACTTTGGATAATAATGTCCATCACATTCCATCATGATTTCTAACCCCATACCTTCTTCCTTCCCATCCCACCCCTCTGCCCCATCTAGAATTTGTCTATTCCTCTCATGCTCCCCCTCCCTACCCCACTATGTATCAGCCTCCTTATATCAGAGAAAACAGTCAGCATTTGTTTACTTGGGATTGGCTAACTTCACTTAGCATTATCTTCTCTAAATCCATCCACTTACCTGTAAATGCCAGGTAATATTACTCTTTTATTGCTGAGTAATATTGCATTGTGTATATATGCCACATTTTTTAATCCATATTTCTTATACTCCTGTGTTGGGTTTTATGCTTCTGTTGAGATGGATTTTTTTCCACTCTTAGTGTGGGCCTTTTTGGGGATGCACAGCCTTCTCTTGCCAAAATGTTCTGGGTTGTAAGATTGTTTTGACTTTTCAATATTTTCAAGTTGGTTTTGTAGTACATTTTCCCTGACGGCTCACTGATAATGATTCATTTATTTTGATACAGTGTACATTATACATTGAGGATTCCACTTTTCCTCCAGATCTGTAAAGAATGGTGTTTTTTCTTATAGATCTGACAGTTGTGCTGTATACAGCAGGATGTGTGGAATACACCCTCTGTGACTTCTCTTCCTCACTTAACAAGTCTGTATATTCTAAAGTTGTATGGGAGTGATCCAGATTGAGATTCTTCAGAGGTGTGGTGCCCATAGTCTTTGTGTTGTATCTTTTTTGCTGTAAGAGGGGTGTCTATGAGTAGGGCCTGAGGGACCCCAGTCATTCCAACTTGAGGGTGGGTTGTTAGTTCAGGGGTTTTGTCCCTTTTACTCTTTGTATTAAAATGTCATTCAAGTTTAAGGGTTAAATTGTTTGTTGGGCATGAAATACTGTCTCTTGACTGCATTTAGCTCAGTAGCAGAGTCTCTACCCTTTGAATTTATGGCATCATTCATAGTAGATTTCCATAGCATCTCTTTGTTACTTCCAATCAATTCAAATAACTAATATTTTTGTTGTCCCTATGAAACTTCCAAAAATTATTTAATTACTGACAATAGAGTGATATTTAAAAACAAAAACACTAATTAGTTTACACTTTTAATGATTATGTTACTCCTCCAATAGTTTACAAAATGTCCTAGTCCATCTTCTGTTGTGCCAAGAGAATACCTGAAGATGGGTTTTGTATTAATGATAAAATTTTATCTTGGTTTATGATTATGGAGGTTGAGAAGTCCAAAGGCATGGTTATAGTGTCTGGTTATGGGCTTTTATGCTGCATTATCTTATGGAAAATCACATCATAGGACCACATGCAGAAGAAAGCTCACCTTTTATAACAATCTCCATGTGAAAACCAACCCACTCCAACAGAAATATTTTTAATATTTTTTATTAGTGCATTGTAGTTATACATAATTATGTGGTTCATTTAGGTATAATCATACATGAATGGAATTTAATTTGCAACATCTCAGTTCCCAGTACTTCCTCTTTCTCTTCCCTCCTCCCTCCTCCATTCTCCTTTCTGTATTCTACTGATCCCCCCTTCTCTTTACTTATTTTTTAATCAGAGCCTTATAAATATACATAAAGGTAGAGTTCACTGTGGTAACTTTATGTATGTACATAGCATAATTCTGTCAAAATCCTGCCACATTTCCTCCCTTTTGTTACCCCCAACCCATCTTCTACCTCTACTCCACTGATTTTCCCTCTGTTTCCATGGGACCTGCCCTTCCCCCAATTTTTTTTCCTTTATTTTTCTCTAGTTTCACATATGAAGTGAAACATTTAACTCTTGACTTTCTGAGTCTGGCTTATTTCACTTAGCATGATTTTTTCCACTTGCATACATTTATTGGCAAATGCCTTTGTTTCTTCCTCCTTTATGGAGATTATATGTGTGTGTGTGTGTGTGTGTGTATATATATATATATATATATATATATATATATATAATCACACTTTCTTTTTTTATTGGTTGTTCAAAACATTAAAAAGCTCTTGACATATCATATTTCATACATTAGATTCAAGTGGGTTATGAACTCACATTTTTACCCCAAATACAGATTGCAGAATCACATCGGTTACACATCCACATTTTTACATAATGCCATATTAGTAACTTTTGTATTCTGCTACCTTTCCTATCCTCTACTATCCCCCCTCCCCTCCCCTCCCATCTTCTCTCTCTACCCCATCTACTGTAATTCATTTCTCTCCTTGTTTATTTTCCCATTCCTCTCAAAACCTCTTATATGTAATTTTGTATAACAATGAGGGTCTCCTTCCATTTCCATGCAATTTCCCTTTTCTCTCCCTTTCCCTCCCACCTCATGTCTCTGTTTAATGTTAATCTTTTCCTCCTGTTCTTCCTCCCTGCTCTGTTCTTAGTTGCTCTCATTATATCAAAGAAGACATTTGGCATTTGTTTTTTTAGGGATTGGCTAGCTTCACTTAGCATAATCTGCTCTAGTGCCATCCATTTTCCTACAAATTCCATGATTTTGTCATTTTTTAGTGCTGCATAATACTCCATGGTGTATAAATGCCACATTTTTTTATCCATTCATCTATTGAAGGGCATCTGGGTTGGTTCCACAGTCTAGCTATTGTGAATTGTGCTGCTATGAACATCGATGTGGCAGTATCCCTGTAGTACGCTCTTTTAAGGTCTTCAGGGAATAGTCCAAGAAGGGCAATAGCTGGGTCAAATGGTGGTTCCATTCCCAGCTTTCCCAGGAATCTCCATACTGCTTTCCAAATTGGCAGCACCAATTTGCAGTCCCACCAGCAGTGTACAAGAGTACCCTTTTCCCCACATCCTCGCCAGCACTTGTTGTTGTTTGACTTCCTAATGGCTGCCAATCTTACTGGAGTGAGATGGTATCTTAGGGTGGTTTTGATTTGCATTTCTCTGACTGCTAGAGATGGTGAGCATTTTTTCATGTACTTGTTGATTGATTGTATGTCCTCCTCTGAGAAGTGTCTGTTCATGTCCTTGGCCCATTTTTTGATTGGGTTATTTGTTATCTTATTGTTTAATTTTTTGAGTTCTTTGTATACTCTGGATATTAGGGCTCTATCTGAAGTGTGAGGAGTAAAGATTTGTTCCCATGATGTAGGCTCCCTATTTACCTCTCTTATTGTTTCTCTTGCTGAGAAAAAAACTTTTTAGTTTGCGTAAGTCCCATTTGTTGATTCTTGTTATTAACTCTTGTGCTATGGGTGTCCTATTAAGGAATTTGGAGCCCGACCCCACAATATGTAGATCGGAGCCAACTTTTTCTTCTATCAGACACAGAGTCTCTGATTTGATATCAAGCTCCTTGATCCATTTTGAGTTAACTTTTGTGCATGGCAAGACGGGGGATTCAGTTTCATTTTGTTGCATATGGATTTCCAGTTTTCTCAACACCATTAGTTGAAGATGCTATCCTTCCTCCATTGCATGCTTTTAGCCCCTTTATAAAATATAAGATAGTTGTAATTTTGTGGATTGGTTTCTGTGTCCTCTATTCTGTACCATTGGTCCACCCGCCTGTTTTGGTACCAGTACCATGCTGTTTTTGTTACTATTGCTCTGTAATATAGTTTGAAATCTGGTATCGCTATACCACCTGATTCACACTTCCTGCTTAGAATTGCTTTTGCTATTCTGGGTCTTTTATTTTTCTATATGAATTTCATGATTGCTTTATCTATTTCTACAAGAAATGCTGCTGGGATTTTGATTGGCATTGCATTAAACCTATAGAGAACTTTTGGTAATATCGCCATTTTGATGATGTTAGTTCTGCCTATCCATGAAATCCAGTCATCTGTTGACAGGTACCTGGGCTGGTTCCATAACTTGGCTATTGTGAATCTTGCTGCTGTAAACACCAGTATGTCTATATCACTATAGAATGCTGATTTTAGTTCTTTGGACTAAATAGTGAGGAGTGGGATAACTGGGTCATATGGTAGTCCTATTCCTAGGACTACAAAAGCATTCTTTTTTTTTTTAAGAGAGAGAGAAGAGAGAGAATTTTTTTAATATTTTTTTTTCAGTTTTCAGTGGACACAACATCTTTATTTTATTTTTATGTGGTGCTGAGGATCAAACCCAGTGCCCCATGCATGCCAGGTGAGCACATTACCGCTTGAGCCACATCCCCAGCCCCAATAAAAGCATTCATTAAAAAGCATTCTAATGCTTTCACAAAAGCATAGCCCCCATGATGCCATGACCTCTCAAAGGACCTGCTTCTCAACACCATTACACTGGGAATTAAGGTTCCAATATGGGAACTTATGGAGACACATTCAAATCATATCAGCACTGTCCTCAGGATAATGTTTGAATGCTAAATAGGACAGCCCCAAACTTTTCAGATATATCCCTTTTGACTTCCAGTTATCATCTATAATTTCCTAACAAGTATCATATACCATGCATGATGAACTATTGGTTGTCCAATCATAACAAGTCTACACATGATCATAGTTTTGCACATGATTAGTTTTTACTTTTTAAAAAAAAAATAAGGAACCATTTATCGGAGCAACTCTCATGATAATTTGAGCTTTAGCCAAGTTTTACTGTATTACTTTTCAAAATAATAGATCTAAATCCACAAAAACCAATACTCTATGATATTTAATATTATAAATTTTATGAAGTAATTTGTTGAAATGGATATAAAAGTAAAAAGAACATGCAATTAATAGGTGAGATTTTGAAGAGTACTTTAAGATAAAGCTAAATATGAATGAAGTTCAGTTAAGAGTACATTTAGGTACATTGGCATAGAAGTTTGGTAAAATATATACCAAACTTTACATAGAACATCCCAGTAACTGTGAAGTATATGTACAAAATTCTAGACAAATAGGTTTCAGTTGAAACAACTAAAAATATTTAATCAATATGATATGTAAAATTTTTTATTCCCTCAACAAAGAATCAAGAACAATTATATTTGAGAAACAAAACTTCCAGATCTAAGTGTTTTGCTATGTTTATTCTGAGCTGGTCAGAGGACAGAACCTATTTATTAGAACCATTATGAGAGGAATAAGTTCCAGCTCTCTAACATACATCATGGTGGCTATAGATAATACTATATTTTGAACTGAAAGTTTGATAAGAACAGATCTCAAGTATTCTCATAATACACACACAAATGGAAACTACAAGTGGTGATGGATGTGTAGATTAACTTGACTCTGGTAATCAGTACACAATGAATACATATAACAAACTATAACACTGTACACCCTGAATATATACAATTTTTATAAGTCAACTGCATATTTTAAAATAAGAAAAGAAATCGGAATAAGATCAAATTTCCAAATTAGTCTTCCAGAATTTAGGTAATTTTAAGAACTTTTCTATTTTAATAACAAATAATTTTCTATACATTTAAATTATCAAATTATTTAGTTTACTCTTTCTACATATATGACAAAATGTTATACATGTTTTATTTATCCCCAGCAGGTTCTATATTGATCAAAGAATTTGATTATTTAGTCATCAGTGAGGTTCTTAGGAGAAATGAATATACTTCTATTATATGAAGAAAGCATTTTTAACTTTTGATGGCTTTATATTTCATATAAAAATTTTTAGATAAAATTAGCATGTGGTGATGATTAGACATAATGATTAACTTGCCAAGACACAATGGTATCTCGTATTTGTAAAAGTTTTAAGTATTTACATCAGTTACATCAGAGCACTGCTCAACATGTACTCCTTTTCACTTTTAGTCAGAGATCAGAAAGGCAGATTAAACCTTCCCCCTTGCTCCCTGGGGTTATGCCAATCAAATATGCTTTCATAAGACTTGAGTGGAACCGAATTGGGTGAGAAAAGGCGGGATGCAGTACACCACTTTGCTAGTGCATAACACAAAGCTGTCATCTCTTTTAACAACTTCCAGTTTCACCATGTGTCTTCCTAATTATGGATATATTCTTCTGGAAAAATCAATCTAGAGTTTGTTTCTTTCTTTCCCCCTGCAATTTTACAAGATACTTAATCTTCTTTAGTAAGTTCTTGTATATACTGGCTAAAGCAGTTTCTGTTCTCTGCAACTATCGTCCAATAATTTTTAGAGGCAATTATTATAAAATAGCAATATGAATTACATATTTAAAATGGAACCCAAAGAGAGTCATTAATTATTAACCCTGAGAATATTTAAATTAAATTAGAATGCAAATATAAATTAAGCCCAGACCGTTTCTCATTTGTGGCATTAATTAGAGGTATTCCATCTAATTCTGAAATACAAAATCTTGTTCACATATTAAATTGATATTCTGTAGCGGTTACACTGTTTCTCCTTAGGAAAATTTGTTTTCTGATTTGTTTTGGGTTTTGGTACCATTTTGTCCACTGCTGAGTCCCACAAAAAAAAGTTAATAGCTGGCTTAAATTGTAGAATGTTATTTCCCCATCAAAATGCATTATAACTTTGGGTTTCTAGACCTGAAGACAATAACACATGCCCTTAATTTTTCCATGGGCGTTCTTTTACCTAACGTAACCACTCATTTAGTTCCACCCATTAGCAGAACCTTATCTGAATTTTAGCAGTCTGTTGATAGAGTCAGGGGCCCAGGTAATAATCCAGTGATTCACAGCTGGACACAAAAGGCCAGTTTGCCATTGCTCTGCTTCCACTTATTATAGCTGGAGGTTCAGTGAGAAGAGAGAGTTCCAGGAAGCCTTACAAACTGCTGTTATCCTGCATGTCCTCTGAAGCCTCCTGTGATGCTGGCCTGGAACCCACTCAGTCCCAGTGAACTGGTTTTCAAGTCCTGGTATTGCTCCCTGCCACTGTTTGCTGTGGTGGACTTCACACTATTTAGAGCAAGCTGTATTTCTGAGAAGCCAGTCTTGGCCTATCTGTGTGCCTCTCTTATTCTCTTTTACTCTTCCACATAAGAATCCCCCCCACTAACCTTCACCCCCAGAGAGTTAAACTTTCTTCACTGGGTGTCAGGGTAGACAGCTTGGGCTGTTAGTCAATTCTTTCCTTTGACTCCTAGCACCACATAGTGGCAGGGAATGAATTCAAACTTCCCTTTTCAAGTAGAAGCATTTTCATTAATCTGCTGCAAGCTTGTGTCTTCATTCCCTACCTTGATAGTCACTTATAATAGAACTTGGACAGATCCAACCCAAATCTCGTGATTTTTCTATCTATTTACCTTTCTTTTTCTAGAAAGGGCCATAGCATACTTATGAGGTTTTATATTTCTAAAAAATTAATTACTATCCACCCACTTAAGTTGTGATAACATTTTAATGCATTGTACTGTAATTTATATTACATTTGTGATAGCAGGTTACTTTTGGAATATATTCATATTTTGCGTAATCATCTCTTAGAGGTAGCAATGAATGAAACAAGTGCTTATGATCATTATTAGGTGGAAAGAAAATACATTTTGTTTCTTGGAATCATGTGACTGTTCTTCACCATTGATGGATTTATCATTGAACTAAGTATCTCGCATTCCCTGAGATACACCTCCCATCCTCCAGGCACACTGCAAACCACCGGGCCCTTAGCATGTGCTATATGTTTGTTGATGCAAACTATGACTCTCTGGTCTTTCCACAGAGGATTTTGTCAGATGTCTGAAACTAGTTTAACCTCTGCTGACTAGTTGCTAATTTTCTCTTGAAGTGAGGACCTTGAAGAAATGAAGATTAGTTAGTGAGAGATGGTGGTGTCTAGTTCAAAAATCTAGACCAAAGGTTTTCCTATAACAGGATGGCTTAGTTTTTGAGAATAATACATCATAAAACTGAAACTATTAGTACTTTAAAAGACATAAACAGCAGTGGGAGAAACTAAAATTCCAAGTGATTAAATGATGTGTAATCACACAGTTGATTAGAGGCAATACTGAAACTAGAATCAAGTTTTTCCTAGAAATGTATTTTCCTAAAAACTTTGCTGCTTTGAATGCCTTCTTTCTATCTAAGGTTGTCATCAATTGCAAAAATAAACCAAGGTTCCATGTAATGCAATATTTGGGGCATACTTAAAATGATATTATGATAAAAATTCTAAAATATGTAACCCTAAGAAAACTATGTCATTGTAAAATTTCAACACATTTAGACTAAAATTACTGTGTACCTGAAATTCACATTGAACTGAGCATCTTGGCATCTTTTATATTTTATCTTTTATTCTTTTTATTTTCCTTGCTAGTGTGTTTTATGAACAGGTATAAGGGTTTTTTTTTTATTCATTTCTTCAACTCCTGGCAATCCTAGTTCACTCTTCAGCTATTATTAAGGTTTAGAATGAAATGCCCTTCAAAAGCTCTTACGTGAAACAATGCCAGAAAGTTTAGAGTGAAATGATTGGGTTGTGAGAGTTTTAACTTAATTAGCTCATTCATCCCCTGGCAGGGATTGTGGTAACTATAGGCAGGTAGGGTATGTCAGAGGAGGTGGGTCATTGGGGACATGCCTTTGTGGTTATATTTGTATTTGTTGAAAGAAGAAGACAATCTCTCCCTCTTCCCCTCCCTCTTCCCTTCGTCTCCATCTCCCCTCCCCCTGGCCTGGCAACTTTCCACTACCATACTCTTCCACCATGATGTCTGTCTTACCTCATGCCCCAAAGACTGGAGCCAGTTGTCTATGAAATGAGACCTCAAAAACCTTGAGCCCCAAATAAACTTTTCCTCCTTAAAACTGTTCTTGTCAGGTGTTTTGGTCACAGCATTGAAAAGACTGACTCAAACAGCCCCCTACATAGTCCATCAAACAGATGTGTACAAGTCATCACCATAAACTGATGCAATGTCATTATAAACGCCATATGAAAACGAATTGTGTTCCTCTTCCTATACTGCTCATTTTCACCACACACACACACACACACACACACACACACACACACACATACAGTGTTGTTCTTTTTCCTTTGTGGCTTGTTTTCCATGTAATCCAAGTGATTAGCGTATGCTGTAGGATGTCATCCTATAATTAAGGATATCTTTGGACCTTGGTCTAAGTGGTGGTGTATAGGAAAATCCAGGTTAGTGAACACTATTGGTTAGCTTACAGAATATAAGTCCAAAGGACTCTCTCTACCCCCCTTTTTGATACTATTTTCCTGGAACTGACTTCAATGTAGGTCTTTTCCTGCCAAACTTAAGTACACAATGCTTGAAGTATGTCCAGCTAATTGATCATTAACTAAACCAGGAGGGTGTAGTTTGCTGCCAAATAGGTTGCCCCCTTCCTTCTAGGATGCTTATAACTTCAGTATGTCATCACCCTTTAATTCTGAATTCTGCCTGCAATCAGAGGCCACCGCAGGACAAGCTCTGGGGAATGTACTGTCCTACCTATTGACTTAGACCTGGAAGTGAGGCTGGCAGAGCTGCTGAGCCTCATCAGACAGTGCCTGCGCCTCCTTTCATTCCAAAGGTTTAATTCAAGGACTCTCAGGACAAATTGCTTTCTTGTGTTCAATGAGAATTTTCACCCTCTCAGAGAGAAGGAGCTGGATGGGGAGCCATTACTAGGAGAGTTCACACAGCGGCACTAATAGAGTTGTTTGTCTCAGCTTTTCCATAGTATCTCTCATTTGTTTCACATGGTCATGGAGTTTACAAAAACTGAGAGAAATGAATGCATTTTCACTGAGAATTGTCGTTTTCTTTCAAGAAAGGATTGGTTCATTCACACTTTATCGTAACAGTCATTCCTCAGCCTGAGCATTTGAGCAAATGCATTATAAGCTGTGAAATGGTATCCCATCAGATCTGCAAACTCTCTGATAGTCTTACACTGTCTCATGCAAAAGCAGTAAACTGCCAAGGCAGTTGTGACTCAGCTGAATTCCAGAAATTCTGGCTTTTTAATGATTGCATGGAACAAAAGCTCACGATATAAGGTTGACGAGCATGAGAAGCAATGTAATCACATGGAAAGGGGACACAGACTTTGAATCTAGCTGCCTGGTCAGGATGGATTCTGCTTGGAGTCATTCTAGCTTCACCAACTATCGGTACATTTTTTGGAAAAATCTCTAATCTATTTAAGCTTTAGCTTCCTTGACTTGTAAAGGTAGGGATTATAAGTGAATAATAATAATTATAACTGATCTATTAGAGAATAAAAAGGAAGCATTCTTCATCCTCTTCCTTTCTTTTACAAATTACCTGAGATCTATCAACAAATTATGTTGCTCAACTGTTAGAATATATTTAGATTCTATTTGGTAAATTCTCACTGGACTCCTTTCTCATACCCCTCACTCTACCCATCTTTTAAAATAATCTTGTAAAATACAAATCAATCATATCACTCTGTGCTGGTCCTTTATTAGTTCTTCTGCCTTCATCTCCTGCAACCCTCACTTACGCTCCAGCCTTGGCATTGGCACTGGCCCTCTCCTCTACCAGAAATGCTCTCCCTGCAGAATCCACATGGCTCACTCTTTCTCTGTTTGGAAGCTATTTCTCAACTCTGATCTTCTTAGTGAGGCTCTTTCTTGCCTGATTTATAGCACTTATTACCTTCTGCCATAGTTTGGATGTAGTTTGTCCTTCCAAACGTTCATGTTTTGGAAGCTTGGTCTTCAGTGTGGTGGCCGGAGGCAGTGGGGAAAGGGATAGATTTTTAAGAGGTTAAGGCTAACAAGAAGCCTTTGGGGTCATTGGAGGCATGTCCTTAGGAGGGATTGTGGGAAACTATGATCTCTGGATTCTCCTTTAAAATGTAAACCTTCCTCTCGTACATGCTCTTGTCATTATGTGACACAAACAAGAGAGCCCTTACATGAGGTGAGCTAAGGCCAGTGATATGCCCTTGAACCTCAGGAATTGTGAGCTGAAGTAAACCTCTTCCTCATTATAAAGTTAATCTCTGTCAGGTATTTCATTGTAGTAAT
This sequence comes from Callospermophilus lateralis, assembly GCF_048772815.1. NCBI lineage: Eukaryota > Metazoa > Chordata > Mammalia > Rodentia > Sciuridae > Callospermophilus > Callospermophilus lateralis. Next base: position 17,276,800 of record NC_135308.1, on the reverse strand, counting down.
AAAAATGGACTAATGCACCTTCCATTCTACAAACATATATGTGCTCTCTACCCCCACATGAGAGTTCAGTCTCTACAAAGGCAATAAGGTTTTATTTTTTTTTTTTCTGTATTAGTCACGGATGTGTGCTCCAAGACCAAGACAGTACCTGACATGTCCCAGGTGCCGAGTGAATATTTGTTGAATTAAACAGCGAAAGGATGAACAAACAGAATAATGAGCAGAATGCACATGACATTTTATATCTGATCGTGATCAGTCTCCTAACACCAATGAGGAGGTTCTATTCTCAGCCCTCTTTGGGAACTAACGAGAAAAGAAGCTTCAAGTTTACGGAACTTCAGAAACTACACTGAGCATGTAGCCATCTGACTTCAGAGTTCATGTTCTGTCTTCACTGAAATGATATGTAATAATTTCAAACAGATAAAGCACTGACTTAAATGCCTAGTAATATAGAGTTCAATAGAAGAATTCATTTTTATTCTCTGAGCAATTAAATAAGGCTCGATAATTTATTTTAACTTTGGTCCCTATTGAAAATTGAACATGTGCACGTCATATACATAGAGCTGTCTCCATATGCGGTTTTCCCACTGTGCTTGCTGTGAAACCTTTTAAACTTCTATTTCTAGCTCCTTGGTGGCTTTTCTCAACTTTAGCTGCATGGGAGAGTGAACGAGAATAGTTGGTTAAAGTTTATGCACTGAGTCATCTTCTTTAAAATAAATTTCATATAATCTACACTGGACATACATCTTTCGTGGAAAATTACATACATTTTCCCTTCTTATCTTAAAAAAAAAACAATTTAAGTTTGGACCAGGTATAGATCAAAGCAAGAACAAAATTTTAGCAGGCAATATGATTTGATTCAACATTTTCCAGACTTAGTCATTTACTGCTTTCATAATTTTTGCTTAACTGCATTGCTTAACATTTTTGTTTAAATAAACTCAATATTTCTACTTAAATGCATCAGTAGTTCACCTAAGCAATGAAATTGTGGATTTAAGGTGCCATTTCTTGCTAATACAAATCAAATAAATTAAATATTTAAATTTTTGTATACCAGTGGATGTATACATGGATATATGCATTTCACACATTAGTTTACCTCATTTTGGAAAATACTAATGGGATAGGATACAACTAAGCTTTTAGGAATCATTGAGAATATTCATACGATCAAGGTGTCTGCATGACATTTGTGTGAACATATTGCCATAGCAAAAGTGGTTAAATTCTAAAATGGTTGAATAGTGAAAAGTTATATTCTGCCAGAGAAAATATCGTTTTCAAAAGTTGAGCTTCTGATGTAAAAAAGGACCTGTGACATTTTAACAGAATATTGTTGTTATTATAATTTTTTAAAAAGTGTTAAAACCAACATATTATCTCCAATGAACTTCAGCTTTCCCACTCCAATGAACTTTATTCTTTTCTCAATCACATTAGAAACTCCCTGTTTATTCCTCGTTTAGGAATCTATATTTTCGATAGGATTGTGAACTTTAAAATTCTCCCCTTTCCTTCAATATGTTTCACACATTTGTTTTTATTCAATTTTCTTCTCAGTATTTGGCCTTTGAAGATCTCTTATCTGTAATCTGTTGAGTTATTAAAATTTCATATTCCTGCCGTACTAACATAGATCTATGCATTAATGAGACTTTCATTGCTTAATTGTTTTTCTAATGCAACTGACTTGTTAATTATCAGTCTGAGGCAAAATATGCCTTTGAATTTCAGGCTTCCATTTATGAATTGCCAACACTCTTGGGAGTAAACCTTACTATTTAGTTCCAAAACAAACTGAGACTCCTTATTTGATTCTTTTCTTTCATCTGATATCAGATTCTTTACAGTGGCTGTCATTGTTTTCCACTTGTTAGAGTTTCCACTTGTTAGAGTGATCCCACTCTTCCCTGACAGCCCTAACTAAATGCTAGTATGTGTGCACCAGATGTCCCCAAAGGGCAGTGATTATTTGTCTTTCTTTTTATTTTTCTTTATTGATTAAAAAAATAAATGACAGCAGAATGCATTACAATTTTTATTTCACATATATACCACAATTTTTCATATCTCTGTATATAAAGTATTTTGATACCAAATTCGTGTCTTCATACTTGTATTTTGGATGATTATGTCTATCACATTCCATCATCCTTGCTAATCCCCCGCCCTTTCCCTTTCCCTCCCACTCCTCTGTCCTATCTAGAATTCATTATTCCTCCCATGCTCCCCCTCCCTACCCCACCATGAGTCAGTCTCCTTATATCAGAGAAAACATTTGGTATTTGTTTTTTGGGGTATTGGCTAACTTCACTTAGCATTATCTTTTCCAATACCATCCCTTTACCTGCAAATGCCATTATTTTATTCTCTTTTATTGCTGAGTAAAATTCCATTGTGTATATATGCCACATTTTTTAATCCATTCATCCACTGAAGGGCATCTAGGTTGGCTCCACAGTTTAGCTATTGTGAATTGTGCTGCTATAAACATTGATGTGGCTGTGTCCCTGTAGTATGCTGTTTTTAAGTCCTTTGGGTATAGTCCAAGAAGAGGGATAGCTGGGTCAAATGGTGGTTCCATTCCCAGATTTCCAAGGAATCTCCATAATGCTTTCCATATCGGCTGTACCAATTTGCAGTCCCACCAGCAGTGTATGAGTATACCTTTTTCCCCACATCCTTGCCAACACTTATTGTTGTTTGTCTTCAAAATAGCTGCCATTCTGACTGGAGTGAGATGATATCCTAGAGTAGTTTTGATTCACATTTCTCTAATTGCTAGAGATGATGAGCATTTTTTCATATATTTGTTGATTGATTGTATATCCTCTTCTAAGAAGTGTCTATTCAGGTCCTTGACCCATTTTTTGATTGGGTTATTTGTTTTTTTGGTGCTTAGATTTTTGAGTTTTTTATGTATCCTAGAGATTAGTGTTCTATCTGATGTGTGAGGGATAAAAATTTGCTCCCAGGATATAGGCTCCCTGTTCACCTCACAGATTGTTTCTTTTGCTGAGAAGAAACTTTAGCAAATTTTTGTCTTTCTTGAAATATAAGTGGCTGGATTAGTTAGACCAACTCTCCAAAAAGTATAAACTAAAGTATTGGGATAAGAAACTATAGGAAAAAGAAAATCAAAGACCTCCTTGGTTATTAATGAAAAGAGAGAGCCTGAGGTCACAAGGTAAGCATAGAATTTTACTGTGCTATGAGACTATGTGACTATGAGAAAGACAGAAAAGTCACTGAGTTGTAGCCATGTGACAGCTCTCTCTTTGATAGTCACATATGTGGTTTGCAAGTTCTCAATACATGAATATAATTTTAAATGATTCAAGAATATTAGTGAGTTTCCTTGAGTCTTTTGGGATAGTATATACTTTTTGTATGAGGCAATTGGTTATGAATAGGGACAGACATATGGGGACCTGCTAGCAATATTCTAATTCTTGAGCTGAGGCGTGATCATTTTTGTAAAATAGCTTTTTAAATTATGCATATATTTTTAAATTATATGTGAATGCTATATATGACAATGAAAATTTTGAGCTGAAAATTGTTTTGCCTTTGTTGTTGAAGATACAGGATAATTTTTTTTCCATTGAGAATATTGAGAGTAAATGATATTAATGGAAAAAAAAGTTTCAGTAAAGGTTAAGAGTTGAATAGAGTGCCATGTAAAGATTTGAATTAGATGGTGGAAATCACTAAAGATCAGCAACCATATAATCTCAGCAATCTTCTCCTCAAGCCTTCCATAATTTAAGTAAAATACTTTCTTGACCAATTCCCTCACCATTACCAAATAGATTGCCAACCTGCCCTAGTTAGAAATTATGGAACTGCCCCAGGGATCGAAAACCATTCCAGAAGTTTTAATATTAAGAGCCAAAGACAAAAGAGGATAAAGGTGCAAGATTGATAACCAGATTGTGATTAGTTTTACTATGGAATTTATTTTTCAACTTTTTAATGAACTTTACTATCATGTAAGTTCTTTATTACTATTTAACAGAATTAAGAAGAGATGCTTATTCTTAGTGGATAATATTCACTAATTTTATTTTAAACACATGAACATTGGTATATATTAATAGAGAAATGAAATTTAAGTAGGAATGCAAAGTTAAATAAAAATAAAAGGTCTGAAATAGGAATTTTAAAATTTATGTCTGTAGTCCAATTGTTGACATTAATCAGCTGTGGCTTTTAGACTTATATTCTATGGATTTAATATCTTTATATGTGAGATCATGATATTAGGAAGTTGATCTAATTTACAGAATTCTCAAATGGGATTTTATTAAATCTGGAGGGTTTGGTTTGCTTTTGTTTGCCTTGTGAATCTTCAGAAGGCCTTCCCCATAAAAGGTTGATGTGGAAGGGTGATAGAAAGTTTACCTCTCTGCAGGGTACTTAAGTAGTAGAAAATTACTGAGTTTCAAAGGATCTTCTCTTTGTTATGTTATCTTTGTTCAGGATAGAACCCAGAGTTGTATTCATGTAAAAGTCTGAATATGCTTTTATTTTCTTAATTGGGAGGTTTTATTTCAATCACATGTGTGCGTGTGTTTATTTCTTCTATATTTGTAATAAAATGCAACCAGAAATTTATTAACTGTGTGTAAATATTCTTTTGGAATTCTAAGAAACATTCTGACAAGCAAAATCTAAAGTAAATCTCTATAGTGATGGTAAGCTCTAAATAAATATTTACCAAATTACAATTCATAGTTTATTCAATAATGTTATTTCTAAAGTTATTTATGTTCTGTGTTTTGTCCTCTAGTTTGATTTCTCAATTTTATAGCAGTGATTATTTGTAAATTTTTGAATATATGAATGCACTTAGTTTTCTGAGGAAAAGTACAAACTTCAGATATCTTCTAACTAATGAGGAATGAAATAAGAGCCAGGGAGTAAAAAAAAAAAAAAAAAAAAGAATTTAACACTAACAACAAAATAAAAATCAAGGATTATTTGGTGGGGGAAAAACGGGAGTTCATAACTCACTTGAATCAAATGTATGAAATATGATATTTCAAGAGCTATGTAATGTTTTGAATAACTAATAAAAAAAATTCAACTATAAAAAAAGGATTATTTTGGTAGAATTATACATCTTAATTTTAAACATATTTATAAGCCAGAGCTAAAAAAGTATTGTCTATTTTTAGTTTTGAAAGCTTACTAAAGTATATTCATAATTTTTCTTTTCTTTTTTTTTTTTTTTAATCACTGGTGAACCCAGTGTCACTTAACAACTGAGCCACATCCCAAGTCCTTTTTATTTTTTATTTTGAGCCAGGCTCTTGCTAAGTTGCTTAGGGTCTCAGCTAAATTGCTGAGGCCAATTTGAATTTGCGATCCTCCTGCCCAAAGCCTCTGGGATTATAGGTGTTCACAACCATGCCCAGCCAACATCAGTAGATTTCAAAGGAACAGACTCCATGAATTCTCCTGCATAGAGGCATATAGATACATAGTTGCCATCTCACAGGATGAAGGAAAGGGGAAAGATCTGTCACAGACAAAATTATTTAATGAAGCTTATTAAAGGATAGTAAAACAGACTTTATTCATGACCACGGCGATTGACCACAGACCACCACTCAACTCTTGAGTTGAGACTGAATGCAGGTTTGGCAAGTGGGAACTTCTAGCCAAAGAGCAGAGTGTAGGTCAGCAGATGGAAAATTACTAAGAGGAATCAGATATCAAAGGCTACCAGAAATGGAGAGAAGGAGAATCTTGCTAAAACTGGAATTTACCAGGTCGTGCACAGTTGGCCTAGGAGAAATTCGGGTTAAGCAAAGAATCTTTGTCAGATCATACTGTGCTCTAACAACAAAGCAGTGCCAATGGTTATAGCTTAGGAAGATGAGTGATTTGGAGGTACAGTCTGTGGGTTATTGTTTGGGAGAAATTGCCCAATCTTTAATTCTATTAGGAATATAAAAAGCAAGAGAAGAAGGGGCTGAGTTGTCCTTTTAAAAATGAATGCTGTGTGCTTCCTGTCACATTGACCAGATAGATCACAATCTGGCTGAGTCCCACTTCAAGTTCAGCTGCTTGAAGTCAGGATAATGTGTGCCAGGCAGGGAAAGCTGGACTTAAGATAGATCTAGGTATGACTCACTCCAGTCTCTGAGATTATGCTTAGAATCAGGCAATTTCTGTTTTGGATTTTACTGCTCCTAGCACACACACTTTATAGAGCTTTCACGGTACTTGGAGTGACCTTTTTATGTTTCCTGTATTTTACCATGCCTTTTGACCATTTTATTATTGGAAATGCTTACATCATTCCTATTGTTGGACATTTGGGTTTATAAACCTTTCATCAAATGCGGAAGAAAATTTCAGAAAATGTTATAGCCTTAAATTTCTATTTTTCTCAAGACAGCCAAAAACATATTTGTTGAAAATAAATATCTCAGTCACTCTAACCTATAGATAACTACCTAGCCCAGAATTGTTATTCAAATTATCTTAGTCAGATACATTTTTCATGGAAAGTTGTATGGTATGTATTGGGATGTGTATGTGTATGTATGTGTGTGTGTATATATATATATATATATATGCATGAAGCTTGTACTACTACCAAAATATAGGGAGGTACGATTTTATTCCTTCAAGTATATTAGAAAGCATCACTTTTTATGTTTTATATACAAAGGAGCAAAAAAGGGACAAAATAATATTTCTTTAATCTGGTTAATTTGTCAAATAAATTTCTTTAAAAAATCATTTTAAGTAAAACTAGCCTTGAGACTTTTAGAAAAACAAGAACATTTGTACAATGAGAAATAAATTCAATATGATAAAGAAATCAGAAGGCAATAGTTGTAATTTTGCACTTTTCTGTGGGATATCTATGGTATCTGCCAGCCAGTCAGCAGGAGACTATTCTTCTCAATAGTTGTGCAGAGAAGAGCAAGCTAGTCTGCTCCAAAACAGCTAAGTAGACTAAGCTTCCCATGTCCTTCTGATATATCAACCTAGATGGTTTTTTTCTGGATTATCTAAGACTTCAACAGGCCCTGTTAAAAACAAAATGAAATCATTCTCAAAGACATCTTTTATTGTCACTCAAGTATTTGAAGTTAAATTTTTGATCTTTAAAATTTTCTTGGTAAAGTGGTGAACAGATAGAGATAATTACAAATAACACGTTTGGGGTTCTAATTCTTATTAATTAACTGAGAAATCTTTGCAGAACTCTGCATTTAAAGAAGTCTGCCTCAGTCATAATGAGAAATAAATGTTCTATGTGGAAATACAAAGCAATAACTAAATGCTATCTGAACAAGAAAAATACTTTATTTATTTACTTATTTATTTATATTTCTGTATAAATCATATAGCTACTTTATGACTGGAGGGGCTTTGAATGGAACTTTGATTCTTATCCAACCTTTTAAATTTTGGGGGAGTGATACTAGCAATAGAAGCCACTGAGGTACATATAAGGTCTCTCTAAGTTGCTGAGACTGGTATTGAACTTTTAGTTTCCTCTGCCTCAGCCTCTGAGTCACTGGGATTAAACATCAAGAAGTTTGCAGGAGAATTAGAACTATGTTTAGACACATGGTTGTTATTATACCAGGTTTATTAGTGAGACCAATCAACTGAATTAAAAACATTGTTTGAAGGGCAACCTCACATAATAAAAACATCACAGGCTTTAGAAACAACTCACTCCTAGTTATATCCTTGATTTATATCGTCTATCTTCCCCTTAGCAATCAACTGGTCTTGGGCCAGTCACTCCATCTCTCTGAGCTTCACCTACCAGACAGGAAAACAGGACTGAGAAATAATGCATTTGGGGGTTCAATTGTATCTGGCCAGAAGGGTACAGAGGGTGAGAACAGATGACACCCCAAATGTTAATTAAAGCTTGCTTAACAGAGGGTTTATTTTCAGAGCCACAAGCAGGGGAATCAGTGCAGAATTGTGAAGTACCCAGAATCTAGCAACTATGGGAAACTGTTAGCCTCCCAGGCCCCAAAGGGCCAGCAGCTATTAGAGCCCCTTGTTGGGATCCATGGGCTTTGGAAGGTCATGTAGCTTCTGCCAGCCCATGTGAGGCAGACGGGGAGGTGGAAATGCATGATCTTCCCTCTATCTCCTGTGCTCTGAGATCCAGCTGGTGCCTCCTATGGGCTGAATGCAAGATGAAGCAGGACTACAGAGTAGAGATGCCACTCTCAGTGTCCTGGAGCAGAGGGCACCAGAGAGAAGTGAGAGGGAATCCAAAAAAGGACAAACTGAAAATGGACACCACGATGGCATATATTAAATATCCACTCTGTAACAACAAAAGCAACCTACTAACCCCCATGTCCGTAAGTCTTGCTGTGCAGTCAAGTTTCTCCAAACCTTTAATAAATCTCATACATGTGCCTTGTTCTCACATGCTACTTAGTGAGAACCAACATCAGAAGCTCAGTTTCATATTGGGTTAGTGCCAGAGCAGAGACAAAGAACTGCAAGATTCAGAACAGAAAATAAGACATCCGAAGTGCTAGAGGACTCAAGAGCCAAAGGACTTGAGGACACCGGACTCCTAAGAAGTCAGAGAAAGTTCCCTAAGAATGTCGTTTGGATATTCTGCAAACAATGAAAGGTTTTGTTTTTGTTTTTGTTAGGTTTTGTCTTTGGTTTTGCTTTTTGAGACTTCTAGATAAGACACGCAGAAATGGCAGACTAGAAAACAACAAAACAGTGACCAAGAGGATTAATCAAGTGTGAAATCAGAATAGACAGGGTGGTTGAAGGAATATCCGCCCCACTTGGGAGCTGAGAAGGTAGAACACAAGTTTTAAGACTGCCAGAAGGAGGCAGAGGCTTCTGGGGTATGTGTAAAGGACTATGGGCAGCACACAGCATGAGTACCAACATACCTGTCCCAGTTTTTCTTGACCTCGAGTCCCCTAGGAATGATGTGAATGGACCTAGTAGATATTTGCATGGATGGCATGCTGCATTACTGAACTTAGGGAACATAGTGTTTGGGGAATGTGTAGTAAGCATATTTGAAGTTTGTTCCAGAGACACTGACTCTATCTTCCAAGGCTTTTCGCTAGACAAATATTAATGAATAGATTACCCACCACAAAAGACAGTCAACTTCACTAAGAAGACGTGCTGACACATAAGAGATTCCTGAAGGAATGTGTCCCTTGGGAGAGCTCCCTTGGCTCCCAGACAAGCCTAACCATATCAGACCAACAGTGCCAACAGTGGCTTGGCATTCTGACAAGACTGTGTGTCACAAATCATCATCTCTATCCTACATATGATTTATGCAGACATTATCATTCATGTAGGATATGGGAAAGGCAATTGTCCGTAATAATTTGATATTGATCTGTGGAATCTAGACGTTAATATCTGATAACTGCAAAATGAAAGGTAAGACTGACAACCTGCACAGAATCTTTGAGTCATTACCAGCTGACTACTTCTGCCCTGTTAAGAAGAAACACCCAGGAGACATTGTGGAGTAAATTATGGTATCTGTAATTATAAGGATTTTGGTCTAAATTCCAGTGAAGTTTTTTGAAGAGCTGAATTGGAGTCAGATAGTGTCTCCTTAACCCTGCCTACTCTTCTAATGGTGCTGGTCTGTTGTAAGTTGGTGGCAATTCAAGTTGTGTTTTATCACAACAGACCTTCAAAGAGAGACACTCAGCAGTAAAAGGAACCCAGGGCAAATCAGAGAGCAGAGCCTAAATGAACAGGACCCCAAAATGGTTTGCCAATGCACCAGACTTTATTTCAAGAGTTTCCAACTGCTCACTGGGATCTGCCATCCCCTTTACCTCTCACATTGATTTTAGAATAACACTAGACGTCAATTCTTAATAAAAGAGAATTCCCATAAAAGAACTAGATTACTGACTTTTGTTGGGAAAAATAAAATCAAAACCATCTCCAGGCCTACACATTTTCCATTGGAAAAATTGGGGGAGGGGGGGCTCCATAATTCCCAGTAGCCAAGCTGTGGAGTCAACCTAGGTGCCTTTTGACAGATGAATGGATAAAGAAAATGTATATCTACACAATGGTGCATTAGCCATGAAAAAAAATGACATTATGGCATTTGCCTGTAAATGGATGGAACTGGAGAACATTATGCTAAGTGAAATAAGCCAGTCCCCAGAAGTCAAGGTTCAGTGTTCTCTCTGATATGCAAAAGCTAATCCAAAAGGCAGGGAGAGGAGAAAAGAAAAACAGGGAGAGGGAATTTCATCAAAATAGAGGAAAGATCAGTAGAACAGATGAAGGAGATTGCGGGGAAAAATGAAGGACAGGAAAAGAAAAGAACAATGGAATGAATCTGACTGAACTTTTGTATGTGCATACATGAATATAGGATAGGGAATCCCAACACCAAGTATATCCACTAGACACTAATTTTAAAAAATAAATAAATAAATTGAAGAAAGATCAGTAGAGTAGCGGGAAGAAAGCAGGGGGCTGAAGGGAATGCTGGGGATTGAATTAGAGCAAATTATATTTCATGCTTTTATGATTATGTCAAAATATATTCTAATGTTATATATAACTAAAAAGAATCAATAAAATATATACAATTTTTTTTTTTTTTTAATTTTGGGCCGCTCACTCAGGTAAATCCAGTGACTTTTTTACTTGGTGACAGTTGCTATCACATTGTCCCTTAAATAGTGAAACATGAAAAAAAATCTCATTTTTCCCAAATTTGTGCTCTTTCCTTAGGGTTAAATTATGTTCTGGTTTGCATATGAGGTGTCCCCAAAAAGCTCTTGTGAGTACAGGAATATTCAGAGGTGAAATGATTCAATTGTGAGAGCTGTAACCTAAATAATCCATCCTAGTTTGAATGACTGGTGGCAAATGTAGGCAGGTGGGGCCTCCTGCACACCTCACCTGGAGGAGGAGGAGGTGGGTCACTGGAGGACGTATCACTAGGGGCCAGCCCTGGAAAGGTGCATCTTCCCTGTGCCCTACTCGTCTGCTTCCTGAGCCCTGAGCTGAGAACAGCTTTCCTCCCCTAAGCCCTTTCTCCGGGCTGTGCTCCTCTCCTTGGAGTCTTAGCCTGAAACCATGAGCCCCGAACAACCTTTCCCTCCTCCAAGTTTTTCTGGCTGGGCGTTTGGCCACAGCAATGAAAAAGCTGGCTAAAACAAGCTGCGTATTAGAAATTGCTTTCCTGATCTGGCTTAGCAGTACAGTCCCTCCAGGTGTCTCAGTTTACAAAACCCACTGTAACCAGTTTGTTATTGACCCTGAAAGACAATCACTGGTACTAAAGCCAGTGATGCCTTCTACCACGACCCAGGGTGAAGCCTTGACTTCCTGCCAGAGGGTGAAATGAACCCTGATTGGATTCCATTCTCCGCAGTTGGAATGTGGGCTCTGCACTGGGTATACAGAGGGCACAGTGGGACCTGCAGTTCTGTTGAAGAAGGAAGGTTTATTAGGACAGTTTCTTAGTTTTTCATCATTTTGCAAGAGATACATACCATACTCAAAAAGAAGAAAATATTCTCCCTGGCTAAAGTTCAATGTTCAACTCTTGAATGAAAAATCTTAGGACTCTTTCTGATTCTATGGCTGCTTCTCTATCTTATCTTTCCATATCTTTGATGCAATAAACATCCATGATTTGATCAGTAACATTCTGCTGCATCCACAGAGGGAGTGGGAAGCTTGGGATGTAGCCTAGATTAGCTTCACTAGCCGTCCACCCACAGCACATCTGTCACTGGCCCTGAGCCTGTAAGCTAATTAGAGGCATATTGGACCAGTGCTGTTGTCCTTAGTTTGCGAAATTCTTATCCACGTCAAAGCCCATTGTTACAACCTCCCACCACATCTAGGTGGTGTGCACCTTATTGTGAGTTTTCAAGACAGAATTCAAATTTAAAGAAGGGTAATAGGTACAATAATTAAAAAAATGAAGGCAGCAGTATTTATATCAGAGTAGTTGCCTGTAGGGATGAGGCACAGAAGAGAGCTGTATTGTTATGACTACAGTGTGGTGAAGCTTAAAATAGTCCCTGATATAACAAGATGCCAAGAAAACCAGGGGCATGTGTTCCTGTTAAATATTCAAAGTTTAGTTTAAAAATCAAACCAATCTCTTTTTTTCTCCAAGTATAAACCTGTACAAATAAGTTTAAAGGGCTATCACTGAAGCCAATGTGGGATGTGGTGGGGAGTCAGAACTAATTCTCAGGACCAGAAGGTGGCAGCAGTGAGCTGGGATTATGGGCTGGTTTGGCGCCTCGGTTTCAGGGAGAGTAGCTGGCACCCAGCAGGAACAGAGTGACCTGGATAATCAAGGGGTAAATCTAGGCCCTGAACCATGGCTTGGGAGTACAGAAGCCCTGATAATCAGGGGACTTTGTGTACTAAACTAGAAGTACGAGAACACTCATTCAAGGATCATGTTGTAGACTTCAGATAGAGGGTCCCAGAGGCGCAAGTCAGATGGAGAGGGATGCCATAAATAATTCTGTCAATGTGGTCTATAATTAACAGCTGAGTTTGTAAGCTGCTGGATCAGGGTTCTTGTCTTTTAAATGTCTGGAGACCTTTTATGTTGGATCTTTGAAGGTCGGGGCTATGATTGACACTAAACAAATTATCTTCCTTAAAATGTGTGGCTTCCACTTACCATTTCAAAAGTCTATGTAAAAAATGTCCAAGGTAAAAATGTATCCTCTTATTGATTCATAAAGAACATTATCAATAATGACATGTGGCACTGAGAGGATGAAAAAGAACTATTAACAAGATTTTTCCGAAGAGCACAAACAGGAAAATTGAGCATGTTAACTAAACCTGAAACTAAGCTTGAAAACTAACCATGTTTTTTAAAAATTCCAGTTTTCTGTGTTCCAATATGTCAAGCAATATATTGTCCTGAAAAATAATGTGTGTATGTGTGTGTGTGGGGGGGTGGCATGCTGTTAGCTGCAAAATGTTTTTGTAGTTGAAATTTAAAATAGAAGTCCTGGCTATATCATCAAGCTTGCATTGGAAACATGAGAAGAGCTTAACCACACAGCAGGAAATAATTCAAAAGCTTCCTTAAAATGCCAGTTATCTAAAGAAAGATGTTCTAACAGAAATCCAAGCAGTTGAATGTAGCAAAAGTTCTCCTTAGGAATTAAGCTTATCAAATAATTCAGTATTTAATTTCTTTCTCCTGTGGTACCTGATGCGATTCTTCATCCAGAACAGGTGGCCAGTATATGCTGGCCTGCAGAGTTGTAACATTGTGACTGAGATGTTAATTGTTAGCAGCCTCACAGCATTAGCCTGGATCACCTGCCCAGGAGGAGAAAAATTCAGGCGTTGGGTTCAGGTGACTCCAAATGGGATCCGTTTCAGAGGAACAACTCTGACAGGCACTTTCACTATGGTGACATGATTTAATCTTTCTTCTGAAGTAGATGATGTTGGTTTGATCTTATAGATGAAGATACTAAGGTTCTTGTAAGTTAAGCAGATTCCTTAATCATAATAAGTAGCAGAGTTAGGGTTCAAACTGTTTTACCTTTCAAAACTTGCCACTCTTTCTACCTGGTCAAGAAGAACAAAACACCTACCTTATGAGCATTTTCATTAGACACACTAACTGATCTTGGTTCTTTTTCCAGCTAACCCAGACTTGTCCTACTCAATACGATAATTAAACTTCCAATTAATTATATGTATCCTTCCAGTTGAAAACTCTTGGTCAATTTTGCATGACTACATTATTCTTTTCCTCAGTACATAATGAATAATGCTCTTATTGCTGAACTTACAATCAAGCCACAGGTAAGGAATGAAAATAGTATGGTACTTATGTCTAGAATTATCAGAGGAAAAGAAAGGGAATTAAGAAGCTCCTGAAAGAAACAAGTGCTATCTTAAGAGTTCTTCTTTTATATGAAAATATTAAAAAGAAAAGCTTCTCAACAAGACTTACTAAAATTCTTCTCAGGGAGAAGCAAAACATGAACATAAGCTACCTGGGCTAGAAGGTAGGATGTTAATTGTATGGATTTACAGGAGATAAATGAACCAATAAAAAAGAAAAGAAAAAGAAAACAGAATTACATTGTCCAGCATGTGCAAGACAGATAGACAGACAGACACTCCCTCAAGAGGACATATGCAAGAACCCTTTGAGAGTTTAAGGCATATTATGTCTTTCTAATCAATCCGATGAAAACCTGCTGAAATTTTTGAGAGATGCTTGAACTCCACCAAAAATAAAGCCTGGAATATGGCCTTGGCCTGAGGTAGTTTATTTGGCAGGTAAATGGAGGAAGCAGAAGAAATGAGGCATGTGAGGAGGGTCTAAGGAACTTGATGAGCTGGTTACTACTGAGGACAAATGTACTTACTGCTCTAGGGACCTCCTAAGAAACCACATGGTACCCTCTTCAGAGTTTTTACACCAAAGACCAGGAAGCTAGGGTGATTCAGCATCAAGTCTGTTCATCCTGGGGTGAGGGTTTGTCCAGAATGTGGGGGATGCCGGTGACATAGGTGGGAAACTGGTGGTGTGCGTGGAGCAGGCCACCACAGCTGTGCTGACATCCAGGTGGACATAGGAGACTGAAGGGCACTGCAAGCCCCTGCCAGATGTTCATTTCCCTTTTTTTCCTTCTAGACTAACTGGCATAGGATTTTGTTGGTTGTTAACATCGAGGCTGAAATTGGAGAACCACCTAAATAAAACATTAGCCCTCCATGATCATTTGCCATTTTAAATTAATATTTCATTCTGATTATTTGCATTTTCATGTGATTTAAGCCTCTAAGCAGAGAAAGGCATATTCCTTTGAAGAAAACAGTCAGCTAATAAATTTAATACACTCACCTCTTAAAAATTTAAGAATGAACAGTTTGACATTTACATTTAAAGAATTGTCAGAGATATGTCCCATTCATAGAATTAATTAATTTGATATGGAAAATATTCTAATATTAGGGAATATATTTGCAGGGAATTGTTCTACACTAATTAGAAGAGGACAATTTTATGTATCACATTTCTTACAAATGCTAACAGGTAGAGAGCTCTTTGATTCTCGTTTTAATTATGTCCATTTTAATTAATATATCAAGTGATACGTACACTACAAAACATTTGAATATTGTGTATTTTAAGAAAGGTAACAAAAATCTTTTATTTCTATTTTAACATTTACACACTTTTAAAATATATTTGATAATTTAGGAAGGACCATGTACACAAATTAATGGTCTCTAATAGTGAGATTTTGTTTTACTGTGCCTTCTGACTTCATGTAAAGGCCTAGCAATAGGAAAGTCATGTATTGTGTGAGCAAAATGAATTTTTTTTTTTGGAACCCTGTAGTGCCTTTTGACAGTTCATTTTAACATCACCAACACATTTCTAGATTAGTTTTAAGGACTTCTCTGCAGCATACACATTAGGGGAGTTTTTTCACTTTAGTTCTACACTTTAGTTGTAGTCAGGGAAACCACATCTCTGCTTTTAAAAAATCAGCATTAATTCACAAATGTTAAAAGTCCAGGTAAGTTGATAATATTCTTTGCTGTGTATCAAAATGTCTGTTTCTGTTTCCAAAATGTTTTGTTTTTCTAAACGGAACTAATCGTTTGGGGCTAGATGGAGTCGTTTCTTTGATTAATCAAGTACATGTGTCGCTGTTCGTAACATATTTCATAATGCCTACAGCATGGTTTTCATGTCTATAAAAATCTTGATTTGCAAGTATAGTGTGTAAGGAATCTGTAGGATGAATAGGAAAAAAACCTGGGGCCAGGTGTGGTGGTGCAGGCCTATCCTCCCCGCTACTGGGGAAGCTGAGGCAGTAGGATGGCAAGTGGAAGTCCGTCTGAGGAACTCAGCAAGAACCTGTCTCAAAAATAAATAAATGAATGAATAAAAATATATTTTATATTTAAATAAATAAATAAAAATGAATAGATAGATAGATAAAATAAATAAATAAAGATATATTTTAGAAAGGATGGGGATGTAACTCAGTGATAGAGCATTTACCTAGCACATGTGAGACCCTGGATTCAATACCCAGTACCATTTTTTAAAAAATGTAGATTTTTTTTTAAAGTCCACATGAAAGTTAGAAATGTAATCATAGATAGAATGAAAGACAAGATGAAAAGACAATAAGGACGAAGCACAAAGGAAGCTGAGGAAAGAATCTAAGGGAATTACTGTAACAACATAAGAAAAAATGAAAAAGCAAGAAAGAGTCAATATCTTTGTGCCTGTAGCTACCCTTTATTTCATCAATAAAAAGAAATTGTGGAAGTGAAAGCAACTGTATGTTTCCTTGATTAGATTTGAATTCTTTACTACCCAATAATTTTTATATAAGACAGGGAGCTTTGTTTTCTAATACGGAATCACTTTAAAACAGCTATACAAATATTTACCCCATTTGGAGGGCAGGTATAGGATAGACTCACTAATTATAGCCTATATATAAAGTCTATTAAGTGTGCTTTTGGGAGACTCTAGGTAATCTTTCAAATACAAAGGTACTCTGGTGATGTGTAGAGATGACAATTATCCAGGTTAGGGAAAATAGAACAATACTAGCACTAAGAGAGGGCTTAAAAATGTATCCCCTAGACAAATTTAATCTGAGAAGATTGGCATCAAATTTAGAATATTTGTTTGCAAAGGACTGACACAATATAGCACATATAACATTTATTTTAAATGACCTCCAAAGATCTTGAAAATAAGGAGCAATAATAGTTCTCTGTGACTGCTGATTAACAGAAACAGAACATATACATAAAACGCCCCAGAGAGGCGTTAAATATGACCTTTTATCTAAAAGGCATAAAAGTAGATGCTAGAACTATGGTTGTCCAATGACATGAGCCAGTGCTCACAAGTAGGCTACTTAGTTGGGCCAACTCAAGAGTTTGACAGCAGATATTTGTTTATTGAAAAATGGTTATATTCTTAAAAACATGAGGTAGAGCAGCTATTTTGTTTTAGGTGTAAGTTGACAAAACAAATGGCATTGTGGTTTATAGGGAGATGTTCTGGGGATGATATAGTAGGAGTGAGAGAATGAGGGACCATATTGGAAAGCTGTCGTGCAAAAAAACATATCATGGAGGGCTTTGAAGGAAGGAAGGTTGTTGTTAACACAAAACTAGTTATTTCAGGAGGAGAAACACAATGTGCAATGTCAGGGGTTTAAGAGCATTATGTGTGTAAATCATGACCCATAAAGAGAAAAATAAAAATCTATAAGAGAAAAACTAAAAATTAATGTAAAACATTCATGATGGGTTATTTAAACATCATACCAGACATTATTTACCCAAGATGCTGAATGCTGAAATAGTCAAACTTATGGATAAAGAAATGATTCTCATGGTGTATAGAAAAATTTAGTTACATGAAGGAGTTTATTAAGAAATGTGGGTACACATAATTTCTTTTTAAACGGAACCAATAGAAGAGACTTTACTCTTAGCTCACAATACTTTCAAAGAGTTGGCCCACTGCATGGGTTATACACAGGGCTAGAGAAATTACTACATAAAGAGTATTAATTTCTGGAAGCAAGGAGATTCTGGAAGTTAGGTAAAGTTTGAAAGGGATAAGTAAAATTTATATTTTGGATATTACTTAATTTCAAGAAGTCTTGGAGGATTCAAGTGTATATTTGTATATATATGTATATTAAAGACTTTTAATTCAGTTGTTATTTGTATTTTATACTTTGAAAATATTGCTTGTTCAGGTACAAAAGCATGTGCCAATTTCATAATATATTCAATTATCCCTTTCATATGAAACATTGCTTTTCTTAATTGCTATTTGTCAGCTTTTTGTCACTGTGACAAAAATACCTGACTAGAACAACTTAAAGGAGGAAAAGTTTACTTTAGGCTCACAGTTTCAGAGGCTCAGCTCATGCTCGGGTGAGTCTATTACTTTGGACCTCAGGAGAAGCAGAACATCCTGGCTGAAGGGCTCATGGCATCCAGGGGGTGGAGAGAGAGAAAGGCCAAGAATAAGATGTAGTCCAAGGTCAAAGTCCCAGTGACCTAATTCCTTTAGCTATGTACCATGTGCTGACAGTTACCACCCTAGTCCATCCAGTCTGATAATCCATCAAATGAGGTCACAGTTGTCATAGTCTAATCACCTCACCTCTGCCTGTTCCTGCATTTCCTCATACAAGATCTTTTGGGGGAACACCTCAGATCAAATCATAACAATAACATTTCTCTGCATGGTCAGGGTCATTACACCCATCTGAATAAATGCCAATACTGATGATAAAAATCATTTCCCAATGCTTATTCTGTCTAGACTCTGTTTTATTTATTGATTTTTTCCTTTTCTCTGTATCACTCAGTCCATAGGGAAAGCATACAAAGAAAAAGTCAAATAATCCATATTAAATAGCTTGAATTTTCTGGTTCAGGAGTTTAAATCTGAATTGGATTCCATACCCACACTCTTACAGTATCACACTGCTCTGAGTTTTGACATATTATCAAAACTTCTTTTAATATCTGTCCATGTAATTAAGATAAAGTTATATAAAATTTACACATGTCCATTATTTATCCAATGATTGTTTGTTATGTACTGTGCAAACTCTTCATATTTCTTTACTCAAATAACTCTATTAAAAGTAAAAAGGAAAAAAAAAAACAGTGAAGTTCAGCAAGGATACTGGAGCAGCCAGATTATCAGTGCATGGAAGAGTTAGAAAGGGCTAAAGGGCGGGTTTCATTCTACCAAAGATATTTACCATTCACTAGAAAAGTCAGAGAGAATGATGACATCAGTAGCACACTATTTATATCACCAATGGATCATTGGTTGTACAATTTTATAATTATACCTCGTAGGAAGATTATTTATGTGAGATGGTAATGTTTAAGTGTTGTGATAAATTAAAACACATATAAAAATACATCAACTTTGTTGGCCAGGGAAATGCCACTTTCAATGTTCTAAAAATCCTCATTTCCACATACTATTTAAATGTATAATTTGAATAATTATAATTCTGACCTAAAATACCTATAGAAATTTGTAGAGAACAAGTTAATTTGTTTCTTATTTGGTGAATTTAAATAAGCATATTTTTAAATTCATAAAGCTAAATCTAACATTGGTTTTATGTATTTGAGGGAAAAGATTAAATATTACAAATTCTAATTTAAAGTTCAATTTCCAGTTAACCAAGGCATATTTGAATATAGCATAACAGCCTAAGGCAAAGACTTGTTTCAGTTTTTCCATCTTTTATAGATGAAAATATTCAGTTTAAATTTTCAATTATGATTGCATTCAGATAGAAATTCCAAACTAATTTATTTTTATAGTTTTAATTAGTTATACATATTATAATCAGAAGTTCTACTATCTGGTACAATCAGAAGTAGAGGTAACAGGAGGCTGGGATTTGGCTGAGTGGTAGAGCGCTCACCTAGCATGGGTTCACCACCACATGAAAATAAATAAATAAATAAATAAATAAATAAATAAATAAATAAATAAAGGTATTGTGTCCATCTACAACCAAAAATAAAAAATATTTTTTAAAAGAAGTAGAAGTAATAGATTATCTGAAAACAATATTTATAAGAGGGAACATTTTAAAATAATGTGTAAATCTTAGATATTTTAATTCAAGCATATTACTGCACACATATATATCCCAATATTTTGGTTCTGGCCCAAGACCTTTCATTTAAATGTAAATCTTCTGATTAAATATCATTTAACCTTTCTTACTCTAGCTACACCACAAGCACATTATTTACAATTCTAATTTGATTTACCTTCAAGTTGACACTAAAAGAAATTCGTAAAATCATCTCAGTAAGCGTCATCCTAGAACATTTTTCCTTCTCACAGTCTTTTAAAATGATGTCCCTCACCTAATTCAATAGTATTTTTAAAGCCAATTACTTTCCAAAGAATTTCACTTTGTTCTCAAAGAAACAACCACCCTCAGTTTGTACACATTTATTTACATAATACTTATTTGAACCCCATAATAAATTAATATAAAAATACATCTTATAATTAATAAAATTAGTATAAAAGATCAGGAAGAAGGCCAGTGATAATGACCAACCAAGCACCTCAGAGATAGCTGAAGAGCAGAAGAGAACTAAATAGAGCCCTCCCAGCCATGCTCCGCCAGATAGCAGGGTTTTCCATGGAACAGGGAATTTCTATAATCTGGTTACTTAGACCAGGTTAGGTTAGGGAGTTGTTAGTGTTATTTTTCATGATATTGGATGGGATCTCTGTGAGTCAGATTTCTTTCACTGTATAAACATACCTGAGAACATCAACTGAGAAGATGAAGGATTTATCATGGCTCACAGCTTCAGAGGTTTCAGTCCAGGGTTGCCTAGCTCCATTGCTTTGGGCCCTAGGTGAGGCAGATAATCATGTTAGAAGGGCATGTGAGGAGGAGCAAAGCAGCTCACCTTAGGAAACAGAGGTGAGCGGGAAGGGCCGGGGATAAGATACAGTTCCCAAGGGTATACTTCCAAAGACCCCACTCCCCTCTATCGGGTCCCGCCTCTCACAGTTTCCACCACGTCCCAATGATGCCATCAGCTATAAAACCATGGGTGGATTAATCCTGTGATGAAGTCAGAGGCCTCATGATCTAGTGACTTTCAAAGAGTCCCACATCTGGACATTGCTACGCTGGGGACCAAGCCTTCAACCCATGAGACCTGGGGGGACATTCGGGATTCAAATCCTAACAGGATCTGTGGGTGGAGGTAATTCATGAATACTGATGTGTGGATGGTTTCAATAGTGTCCGAATTGTTTGATGGCTTCAGTCTTTACACAGCAGACAGTGTGTGCCTGTTTATGTGAAAGTCAGAACAAGGCACTTGGTTCAAAACCTTCTGGTGGTTTCAGTCTTACTGTTGCTGATTTCATTTAATTTTCTCCTCTTTAGCAGTGCTTTCCCCATCCATTTTCAATCTTGGCCATTTACCTACTTGTCATCCTCACCTGGGCCAGACCTGCTCCTGACTCAGGGCCCTTATGTGAATCATTCTTGCGAGAAATACACTTCCTCAGGTATCCTCAGAGCTCACTCTTTCACTCCTTCAGTTCTTAGGAACATGACAGCTTTCACTGAAAACTATCCTGAACCCTTTGTCTAAAATTACAACCCCCTACCTACCCCAGAATTACTTCTCTCTCTTCCCTATTTGATTTCACTTTTCAATACTTACTTCTATCTAAAATATCATGTAATCTTACTGAATTTTCTTGTTCATCACCTGTCTTCCCTACTGCAATGTAAACTCCATAAGGAAAAGTATTTTTGTATATTTTGTTAGATTTTATTTTCTCAATATCTAGAATAATACCTGGGGTAGAGTAGATGTCCATTAACATTTGAAGTAAATAGAAAAATTAATTTCATTCTAATTTTTTCACCAAGGAGATAAACATAGGAGGGAATTTATGATGAAAATAAAAAAAACATAATGAATATTATACTCTTCACAAAACTCTGAAAACTGGAGTAAAAGTTATTATTCATCATAAATTTCTATATTTAAACTATGCTAGGACATTATAATTTCTTATTTTAATGTGATCATATATAGTGATTTCTAAATAGATAAACATTAATTAATTTCCATATCTTATTGAACTCATGTCCTTCAGGTTGCCTGTCAGATGCTGGGAGAGTAATTTTTCAAGTCACAAGCTTTCCCTGTTAATGAGTTCTAGAGTCTCCACTTCGAGCATTTTCCAAAATTAACCTAGGTATAGAGGATGAAAGAAAGCTATTGACGTGAGTTTCTCAATTCTTACCAGGGTCCATTAGTCTTACTTTGAGAAAAGTATCATATCCCAAGTCTAGTCATTTATATAAATCAGTAAGTCACTGGCCCAGCTCCAAATGACAGCACATTCCTTTCTGTACAAAGGATAGAAACTGTTAAGATAATGAAAGTTGCTGAACTAATACTTCACTATCCAAACACTAGCAATAGTAAAAGCATGAAAGCTGTTCAGTAGTGTGTATTAGCATGGTCTCTTCAACACTGGTATTAAAAAATACATCACAGGTCTGACTGGAAAGTCGATGTAAGATGTTACAGCCATTGCTACATGAAATATGTTTCTGAATTGTCCTTCACTTTCCTTAGTTAACTCAGGACTTGTATATTTTTCTGATTAATTAGAGGACAGAAAACATGTCTTACTCATCTCTGTGAATGCTACCTTCAAGTATATAGAATGAATAAACGATTCTTTGTGATATTTAACTATGGAGTTTTAAATATTGAGTGTGACTTGATAATTTGTTCATGCAAAGTATAATATAATTTTCATGTAATATAATATGTGTATTGAAAATATTTTGTTCAAAAATGTATAGCATATATTGAGAACACCTATAATCCCAGTGACATGAGAGGCTGAGACAGGAGGATTGCAGGTTTGAAGCCAGTCTCAGCAATTTAGCAGCCCTTAAGCAACTTTGTGAGATTCTGTCTCAAAACTTTTTTAAAAAATTAGGAAAGGGCTTTGTATATGATTCAGTGGTAAAGCACCCCTGGGTTCAAGTACTGCTCGCCCCCGACCCCCATTTTTTTTTCAATGAATTACAAAATGACAATAATTTTAATGACTTTTAAGAATCTGGAGCTAGAGACTACCTTTTTGTACATGTTCTTTTGGAATGTTAACACTGAATTCAAGGCAAACTATCATTTCTGAGTGCCCATGGTAAATACAAAGGTTAAAAAAGGAAAGAAAGATTGGAAAAATAGAAAGTACATACTATGTTACTTATATGAAACTGGATTAAAATCCTTGCAATGAGATTTAATAATATGCAACCATCAGAAAAATCACCATAATCACCTGAAATGTCACTTCTCATCTATAAAGTATTAATATATCCATAAAATTATGATTATCCAATGGATGTTGTTTTTAAAGTGTTTGTTACTTAAAAGTTGTATGACACCATTGTTGCCACAAGAATCAGTCTTTGACTTTTAGAGGTGAATGTATATTTCAATTCAAAATTCTGAGTCCTTCATGTGTGTTTGCACAGATATAAGCCTCTTCCACAATCCATTCACACATTTTTACACCTTCGTACCAAACAAAGTTATTTTCTAGAAACTTCATCTCTGGATTGTGATTCTTTCCCCTAGTATGGCTTGGGATTGTTTTCTGGCTCTCTCTTACACATGTCTTTCTTATTTCATCAAGAAGATGGTAGCTTTTGGTCTCTACTGGGTGTGAGAAGAGGGAAAACCCTCTTCTAGGAAGCATTGTAGGTCTCTCTAAGGACAGTTGATGAAATAGGGAGAGGCTTTGAAGAACCCAAAAGGCAGGGGAGATGCAAGAGTAAAGATCACTTCACTTTCCATTTGCCTACTGCTGCACCCAGAAGCAGTGATGTTTTCTATATTATGAGTTCTTTGACATATAATATATACAAAAATTGAATATCCATAACAGCCTTTGCTTTGGTGGATCTTACTAAGGTTTTCAAGGGTCATGCATGTTGCTACATAACTCTCATTAGAAGAAGGAGAAGGAGAAGAGGAAAACCTGATCTCGTATAAAAAGACCTTAGATTTTATGTATTTACTACTTAGTCACACTAATTTAAATATATTGGAAGTGAGTTCATACTTTGCCCTGGAACAACATTAGTGAATGCTGAACATGCTTATTAGAAATAAAACAGATAAATAATAATTTGCTCATAAATTGCTCATACCATGTATCAAAAATCTGTTCTATTTGTTCTTCTTTCTTTTTTTACAAAGATGGACTTTTCTAACTTGCTGCTCTCTTCTGACATTAAAAATCAGTACTGTAATGGAGATTCCTCAAGAAAAGTATAAATGGAGCCACCATATGACCCAAGCACTCCCTCTCCTTGGTATTTGTCCAAAAGAATTAAAATCAGCATATTCTAGCAATACAGCCACTTCAATGTCTATAGCAGCAAGATTCATAGAAGACAAATTATAGAATAAGCCCAGATGCCCATCAGTGGAATCAATTCAGATGTCCATCAGTAGCTGAATGGATTAGGACAATGTGGTATATTGACATAATGGGTCAGTAATAAAGAATGAAATAATGGCATTTGCCAGTAAATTAATAGAAATGAAGAGCATCATGCTAAGTGAAATAAGCCAAAAAGGTGTAATGTTTTCTCTCATATGTGGAAGCTAGAGCAAAATAAAGGAAAGAAAGGGGGTCAGATATCATAAAGATATAGAGAATATTGGTAAAGTAGAAGAAGGAGGTTGAGAGGAAGGAAAGAGGGATGGGGAAGGGGAGGGAATGTGAAATGAATTTAACAAAATCACATTATGTGCATATGTAAGTATACCACAGGGAATTTTTATATATATATATCACCGATAGCAAATAAATAAATAAGTGAAAAGAAGATTAGTAGATTAATAGAGTAGAGAAAGGAGTAGAGGGGGAAAGAGAAAGGGATAGATGGGGGCAGGGAATGGGGATAGAAATGGAGTAAATCAAATTCTATGCATGCATAATTTTCTTAAAATGAACCCAACTACTATGTATAACTATAATGCTCCAATTTTTAAAAAAGATGTTACAAAAACAGTGCTGCTTTTGCAAAGATGCTTTATTCTTCAAAACATATCCTATCCCCACCAATGGACTATTAGTGATAATTAGGCCTCTAATGAGAAATGATGTCAAATTGTCTTGGCTATAAGATTGGTTATGTTTTTATATGGTTGACATTTTTGCTTTTAAAAATTATATATTTCATGAGTGCCATACTGTTTTCAGTAGTCCTACAATGATACTAATATTAACTAAATTTTAAAAATTTTATTGGAATAACTGGAGCTGGACCACTTGAATATCCTTGAAAAAATGGTATCCAAATACTAATACTAAGACTCAAAGTGCTTCTGGAGATTTTCAAATGAAGCTACACTTTTGATTGCATATAAACATTACAATTCATAAAGCTGGAGGGCCAGTAGTTAGTCATGGTTGGAGGATTTGGAGTCAGAATTGAATTTGAAAGCTTACAAAATGCATAAAATTATTAGTATATCACAGTTGCTGGCTTTTTTTTGGGTGCTGTTGAAAAACAAATCTACACATTTTATGTTAAAAGAGTGACTATTTTGAAAAAATGTTTTACTTTATTTCTAGCAAAACTGTCAAAGAGTCAAACTGAAGCATTCTTTATAGCTAGTTCCCATGACAAAACTGTCAAAAGTTCAGATCTCTCGTTCTTATATCTCAATATTTAGAACAAGAGCGTTCAATGCTGGCAATTTTGACTCTTGCTAAATATACCCTTTCATTCTCTTCAAAGGTAAGAGTCACTTCCTTAAAAAGTTCCTCTGATACTTGGTACAAACATTAGCGAATATAGACATGCTTCTAAGACCACTGTGCATTTAAGTTTCCACAAAAATGAGACTGTAGTCACAGGATTTTAATAGAAAATGATGTGACAAAATATGGTGGGGGGCAGTAATGTGACAATCTAATCTTATTTTTGCTGAACATCTATTTAATAGATTTAGAAAGTATGAAATGTATACTGCACAAGTAACTTATTAAGGCTACTTATAGAAGACTTTTATGATAGGGCAGGATTCAGAGTTTAGTGCTGCTGTAAGGTGACAAAAAATGCTAATTGTCAATCATACAATTTTAATGTGATGTTTCCCATAGATAGATTTTCACCACTTTAGAATTGAGACGACACACAGTAACTGCCTATATTAGTCCATTTTCTGTTACTATAGTAAAAATGCCTGAGACTTATAAACTTGTAAAGAAAACTTATAAATAAAAGAGATTTGTTTCGGTCACAGTTTTAAAGACTGAAAGTCTAAATAGCATCATGCTGGCTCTGGTGAGGGTCCCCTAGCTACGTCACCTCGTAGTGGGTAGCATCATAAGGGAATGCCTGTGAGAAGGAAAGATCATGTGGTGGGTTGGGAAGCCACTGTGAGGTCAGGGTCCAGGCTTGCTCCTTTATAGCAAGGAACCTGAGAACTGGGTCCCCTGAGAACTATTGAAGCACTTCCAAGTGCAGCCTGCTCATGACCTCCAACTAGGCTCTTTAAGTCCCATTTCTCAGCTTGCCTCACTGAGGACCAAGCTCCAACATACCATCCCTTGGGATTTGAACTATACCCAAACCATTCCACTGCAAAGACACTTATCATTTTATGGAGAAATTTAGTTTACTGACAAGGTATTCTGTTTCCTTTCTTCCCCAAACCCCACTTCTTTCCCAAGCCTTCTCTCATCTGACCTTTTTGCTTTCTGGGAATAGTTTTTCTCAATAACCTCTTGAGCCCTCAACATAATCCATGTCCAACTCCTTGTTCTTCTTACCATATTTGGCACTTTTTACTTAAAATTTCTTTGAACAGCTCTTCCATTTATGTGACCTAGGAATAAGTTTAATCAAGGAAGTTAATGATTTCTACAATGAAAATTACAAAACATTGATTAAAAAAAATTGAAGAGGACACACAAAAATGGAAAGACATCCCATGTTCATGGATTGGAAGAATCAAACTTGTTAGAGTGTCCATCTTACCCAAAGCAATTTACAAATTCAGTGTAATTCCTATCAAATTGCCAATGACTTTCTTAACAGAAATAGGAAAAAATAATCCTAAAATTCATATGAAACCATGAAAGAATCTGAATAGCAAAAGCAATCTAGTAAATGAGCACACTATATTTCAAAACTATATACAATTAGTATATGGTCATCTAAAGATATTTAAAAAGAAAATAAAAATAAATATCTGCTTATTTCTGAAAATAAACATTCCCAAGGAAAAGATTTACCAGTAAATTTTTATCTGCAATGGAACTAAATTCAAAAAAACAAAGAATACTAAAATGGTGATTTTATAATATTTCTAATTAATATTCTCAAATTTATATACACATTTACTAAGTGGTCCCTAACATTTTTATTCCTTTGGGTTTTTCCCCCCACTAGGAACTGCTAAATCCAATTTCTGTTTCTAATCAAAAATATAAGAAAAATCCCTACCCTGTTTTATTTACTGTGTGTGTGATGAGTGAGAGGTCTGATTAGTGTGTCTTTAACAGGCTTTTTAAATGCTCAAAGAAAGAAATAACATTACATGGGAACTTCCTGGAACTATGAGTTAAGTTCTAATCAGAGAACTTTTTTTTAATCGTTTCACCCACACAAGTAGCTTTTAGACATAAATCAACTTTCAAGAAAATTCCCTTTTCAGAAATTTTCTCCTAGCATTTTATATTAAAAATTTAACACTCTCCTTCCTCCTCTTTGCCAGAGACTCAGTAACACAATGATTTTCTGAGAGTCATAAAAATTTATTGCAATATGCATGTAACCCAATGCCTCATGAGACAGGGCAAGTGTTGAAACAAATGTGCCCGACAATCGCATTTCTTCCTTAGGAAAAAGACTCTGTTTTTGTTTGTGTGGCTTAAGATAGGCAATCCTGGTATCTTATTTTAAAGATATTTTGCCCTTTGCCCACATGCATGCTGATGTCTGTCTGCCTTGGTTCATGGCTGAGTGAGAGCTTGTGTTGGACAGGCTTTCATCTGCAAAGTCCTTGCCAATATCTTTCTCTGGCTACAGAGCTTGGCTCACCTAGACTGTGAAAAGCTCTAGCACATGCAGAACTGCCATCCCCATTTCTCACTGCCTGTTTCAAAGCCCATCGATAGTGACCCCACCTGCCAGGATGCTGTGTGTCCTGCTGGCTCACTTCCTGCATTGATTCCTGCCCAGTAGCTTTTATGGACCTGTAATTTTTAAATGAAAATTAAAGATTTAGAAAGTACGAAATGTATAGTGCCCAAGTAACTTACTAAGGCTACCTGTAGTAGAAGACTTTTATGATAGGGCAGGATTTAGAGTTTAGTGCTGCTGTAGGATGACAAAAAATGCTAATTGTCAATCATACAATTTTAATGTGATTTTTCCCATACATAGATTCTCACTTCTTTAGAACTGAGACAACACACAGTAACTGCCTATTTTAGTCCATTTTCTGTTACTATAGTAAAAATAACTGAGACTTATAAACTTACAACTTATAAAGAAAAGAGATTTGTTTAGGTCACAGTTTTAAAATCCGAAAGTCTAAATAGCATCATGCTGGCTCTGGTGAGGGCTCCCTAGCTATATCGCCTCATGGTGGGTAGTATCATAAGGGAATGCCGGTGAGAGGGAAAGCAAAAAGTTCAGATGAGAGAAGGCATGGGAAAGGAGTGGGGTTTGGGGAAGAAAGGAAACAGTATAGAATACCTTGTCAGTAAACTAAATTGCTCCATAAAAGGATAAATGTCTTTGCAGTGGAATAGTTTGGGTATAGTTTGTATCCCAAGGGATCATATGTAGGAGCTTGGTCCTCAGTGAGGCAAAGCTGAGAAATGGGACTTAAAATTTTAAATGAAAATTAATTGCCTTTAGATAGGCAAAAAGTTAGAGAGTTACAGGAGAGGTATTCTGGTTGTTTTTAAAATCAGCACTCTTACATTAAAACGCTAAAACTCATTTTTGAAAGGAAGCAAATTATGGGGGTAACCATCTATGGGAGTGGAACAGAGAAGGGGAGAAACTGTTTTTAAATCAGATTTGAGGAGGATGTGTTTACCTCTCCAGGGCTATGGGCTATTGCTTATGATTTCAGGCAAATGTCATCAGTCTTGTTTTCCTCCAAGATTCTAGTAATACTTGTCTTGCCATCCTGTTTGTTGTGCTATAAAATTTTTTAAAAATCATTTTTAGTGATTCATGGTGTTTTGACAGGAAGACTAATGAAACACTTAGGGAACTACTAATCAGACTCTCAAGCTTCTGCTTTTCCCTTCTTGCTCCATCACCAGGTATAAACTTTAACTTGCTTGAACCCCACTAGACAGGACTATGACCCAGTGAAGCACATGATATTTCTAAGCTTTAGTCCATAAAATGAAGAATGTGAGATTATTATTCTTTTTTAAATGAGATACAATCTATAATCACCTAATTGTCTTAATAAATAACAATTGTGATGTTGTTGCCATAAACAAAAATATCTATAAATGAAAAGTTAATATTTTTGAAAAGACTCCATGTTGTAGGACTTTAAAAAAAGAAAAAAAAAATTAAAAAAAAAAAAAGAGCTATCCCTCCGGAATGCAGGAGATGATGCCATCTCAAGGTTGTTGGGGATTACTGGTCAACTTTCCCAATAATGATAATGTAACCACTCTTCTCTTCTGATAACTACATGAACAATTGCACACATTTGAGAGAAATGGCAAACCTTCCTGACCAGCATGAGGCAGTTTCAAGAGTTTGAAACTGTTAGCACAGTTCTCCTCCCAACAGTGATAATGAGTCACTGACATTATAGAAAAACGTGTTTTAAAAAATATATATGATTTAAAGATGTGATTATCTCTTCCTACCAACCTTATAGTGCCCCAAATGCTTATGGAGATTTAGAAAGTAAGCAGCAAAAACATATAATGCCCTGGAAAATAGGGAGCAGTCTAATTACATTTAGTGACTTTTTTAATATTAAAGCATTTGGCTTAAAACTATTAGGCCATCAAATAAAATTAAGGGAAAATCCCATTGGCACATCTACAGTTAATTAAATACCGAGTGTTTAATGGCACTGAGTAAAATGGGAACATCCATAATTTTCATGGAAGTTATTTTGACAGTTTTAAGTAATTCTAAATAATATTCATGTTCATTTTCCTCATTTTTTCTCTTCAGAGAGTAAATAAAAGCCCTTTACATTGTGGTTTCCTGTTGTTCTGACATTTCCATGTCCAAAATACCTACTGTGTAATGTGCTGTGAGATACATTTAGCTTTGACATATTTTGTGAGACATTAACTTTTTGTGAATTTTAGAGTACTATGTGTAGAGTAATATTATTTTTTCAGGACTCCGTTTAAGGAGTCAAATTCTCATCTTCTCTTTTAATCACTAGTAAAATACGTGAGGGAATATGTAACATTCACTGTTCAAAAATACAATACGTAGGAGAGCTGAGAAGAAATGCTTTCATTGTCGTTTGCTTTAAGCATTCCATTTTATTTAAAACATTTGTTTTGGGGTAAAAGTAAATGCTAATTTTAATGTGGCCATATAATATCATTTCCCTAGAAAAAGTAAGTATAAGTATTTATTAAAATAAACTGATAGGTCTTCTAGTCATTTAGCATTACTTATGCACATTAAAAGAAGCTACAGATATAGACCTGTTCCATTCATATTTCTTGTGTCCTACTAACAGTTCTCTAAGTAATTATCTGTGTGTCAATAACTTCATGTGAAAGGTCTGACATTGAACTCTACTTGAAAGCTCAGTCAGCCTAACACAGTTTCATAGATGCAGGAGAAGATACAAGACTGTTTCTAGAGACTAAAGTGTCCACATCAAAGGCAGTAAGTAGAATATCAGCTTTCATGTCCATTACCCGAGGTCCAATACTCACAGGGCAGTAAAGAAGAGGACCAGGTGACTCCTGCAAGCCTAGCAGAGAAGTCCTGAGCTTAGAGAATCCAAGTCTAGTAGTGAGCAGTAACCAAACCCTCTCTTTGCTCTGGAGGGAGACAAACATCTTTTAGAAGACAGTACTTCCATTTGCAAGACAGGCAGAAATATGAGAGACCAGTGGAGGATTACCTGTCAGCACTATGATTGCCCCCCACCTTTTTTTTTTTTTTTGAACTGTGGATTAAACTCAGGGATGCTTTACTACTGAACTACATTTCCAGCCCTTTTTACTTTATTTATTTTTTTTTAATTTTGAGACAGGGTATCTCTAAGTTGCTTAAGACCTCACTAGGTGAGGCTACCTTTGAACTTGCCTCAGCCTCTCCAGTCCCTGGGATTACAGACGTACACCCCCGTACCCAGCCGCTCTTTTCTTTTTTCACCTCACCCCCTTCAACAATTAAGTTAAAGGATGTGTGACTGAAGAGACATGTTGTGTGGCTGTCTGTTCAATAGTTCAGATAACTCTAGCCTCAGCCATCGTCTGACTACCACTCCCGGAAGGATTCCGAATGAGAGCTGCTCAGCTAAACTTAGCCACTCCAAGGACCATGACAGATATATGAGTCACAATATATGGGACACCATGGGTCTCTGGCTTCTTTTAGCTGTGACAATTGATCGGACTTATGATGTAGACAGGATGACTGATCAGACCACTTGTATTCAGAGGGTTTAGGTCTAAATCAGAGATGGTGCAGTTCAGGACCCCAGGGACAGAGTGAGTCCTCAGAAAGCACAGATCCTGAAATGTATTTCCAAAGCTCTTCCATGCCAGCAGGATGTAGCCCTCATGGGGATCACCATTCCCCCAAAGCTTCTAGTTGGAGGTGGACAAGAGTCATCCATGGAGCCTGAAGCCAGGATGAGTCAGCTATAGAAATTCAAATGAGAACCCTGTGTGGGGAACCTCTTCCCCCGCCATTCTTCATAGTGAAGTTGGCTGCTTCCATACACTGGAGCAATAAGCTCATGCTCATACTTTCTTATTCCTCATTTAACTTTTTTTCAAATTGACTAACAAAAATTGTATATATTTATGGTGAACATGTATACATGTTGAGTTAAGTAAGTTAACATACATCATCTCACATACTTACTATCTTATTTGTTGTTTAAAGTTCTACTCTAAAGCCAGGTTTGGTGGGAACACACTTATAATCCTAAGAGACCGAGGCTAGAAGATCGTGAGTTCAAAGCCAGCCTGGGCAACTTAGTGGGACCCCCATTTCAAACATACGATACATTATTATGAACTCTTTCACCATGTCCTACAAATGATCTAACATATTCCTCTTGCCTAAGTGAAATTCTGCACCTTTTGACCAACATCTCCCCCATTTCCTCCCCACACTCCAGCCCATTAGTCACTATATACCCTCTGCTTCTAATCAATTGGACTTTTTTTTAGATTTCATGTGTATGTAAGATATAGCATTTGCCTTTCTGAGCCTGGCTTATTTCACTTAACATAGTGTTCATTCATACCATTGCAAATGTCAGGACTGCCTTCTTTTTAAAGACTGGATGATATTCCATTATGTTTATATACCACCTTTTGCTATCACCCATTGATGGACACTTTGATTGCTTCCACATCTTATAAATTGTGACTAAATCTCCACTCAACATGGAGTATAGATATTTCTTCACTTGCTGATTTCATTTCCTTTGCATATGTTTGTAATCAGTCCTCACTTAATTTTTAATTAAGTGTCAAAATAACAAACACTCTAAAAGTAGAACAAAGTTATTCCAAAATTACTCAATCCCACAAAACTTGCCTTGATATTATTTTAATACTTTCCCATATGTATACACACTTTTATGCATTTCCATTTGCAATAGATAGTATCTCTTTTACTTAAAATTAGTATGATAATTTATTTTTAGGTTACCACACAATTATGATTATTTAATGATAATATAATTGTTTTATTTTTTATTGGTTGTTGAAACCATTACATAGCTCTTGACATATCATATTTCATACATTTGATTCAAGTGGGTTATGAACTCCCATTTTCCCCCCATATACAGATTGCAGAATCACATTGGTTACACATCCACATTTTTACATATTGTCATACTAGTGACTGTTGTATTCTGCTATCTTTCCTATCCTCTACTATCCCCTCTCCCCATGATAATATAATTGACCATAAAATTAATCACCATAATTTGTCTGTTTAGCTATTGTTGGTTGTTACATTGCTGCTAATTTTTTTTTCCTGGTGTAAATGATGCTATGATGAACAGCTTCTTTAACCTGGAAAATAATAAAGAGCATAAACCTTTTTGTAACTCTACTATAGCATTATTTCATGAAACAATAAACTCATATATTATTTTTATATGAAAACATGCTAAATAAATCTTGTCTACTGCAAAAAAAGCACATATAAAAATAAGATCAAATAATATGCACAGCCTGATGAAGTATTATAAGCCAAACATCTATGTGTACACTATCAATGGCACCTGAGTCTTCCTATATAACCTTTTAAAGTTCTAATACCATCCCTTTTCCTCAAAAATCACTACTATCCTAATATTTATGTTTCATCATTTCCTCACTTTTCCTTGTCCTATTACAATTTTGGTTTGCCTACCTAAAATTTATAATTTTGTTGTGCAAATTTTTGAAATAGACATAAAGAGTAATTATATAGTATAGACATCTTTTCTAGAATTTTTTTTTTCATTGAGCTTTTTGTTTTTCAGATTCACCCAGCCTGTTGCCTGTAGCTGAAGTTCCTTCATTTCATTGTTTTATTATTTTCTATCACATGATATTTGTCCTTCTAGTTTTGTCATTTTCAAGATTGTTTACAGCTTCTGGCCTTATCAGAAATTCTGAGATGAACAGTCTGCCTCTCCTTTTCCCCACAGTGGACGGAGGTTCCTCTCAGGTTGATGCGATGGCCTGATGATCTGTGCGTTGACAAGCAGTTTGTACAAAACCTAAGACGTGTAGTTAGTAGCCCCATGAAATGCTTGCTGAATAAGGACCAAAGCAGCTTTAAAGTCAAACAATGGAATATTTATGGAAAAGTCATAGACTTTTGAAAGACAACTGAAACTTAATGCACTGAGAGCAATTTTTTCTCACAATTAGAGAAGATGAAAGAAATTTTAATGGAAAACTTTAAAAGTTGATCTACTTTGTGACACTCTGTGGTCATTTTCCTTTTATTCTGAACTCTGGATTTTTTTTTTTTTAAATTGCAATTTGAGAAAAACAAAAAGAGACCACTAGTGCTTAAGAAAGAAAGCATATTAGAAATATGAGCTGTTTGCTAGGAAAACACTGAGCACTGACGGCACTGGTCAAAAATTTATACCCTGTATATTCAAGCTTTATATCACTTCTATTTAATAGGATTTAATTTATTAAAATCTTCATTATGTTTAAAATTATTTATAAATTTCAAAACTTACAAATAAATATAGGTGATTTTTAAATTATTTTACCATCTTTCAATTGATATTAACAAGTATTTGTTATTATTAGATATTGTTTTTCTGAAAATGCTGAAGATTGACAAGAATCTTTTAGAAAGAAAGCATTTATGCCCATCACCTTCAAATTCCCAATGATTTGAGATGTTTTGTAATCATAATACATTTAACAAAATATTTAAAAGAAAATAGGAACATAAGAAAGTTGGCCTAGAAAAAAATCTGAGGAGGTCTATTTACAGGTTTTGAATAATTTATTACCTCTGGATTTTCTAAAGGCATTTGGGAACACTTTCATTATCCAAAACAAAGAAAAATGTCAAAGGCAGCAAAAACAGGCTCCTTTTCCTAAGGTTCATGGAACGTACGATTTGAGAGTGATAATGAGAGGTAAGAGAGAAAAAAGTCTCAACAAAAGGGACAAGAGTACTGTAAGGTAAGTTAAAATAAAATGACATCGATCTAAGGTAAGACGAATACTAAATAAATTGTAATTTTCCACGATCCCAATCTCACATAAAACAAGAGTCCGACATAAAACAAGAGTCACTTTCAGTTGTGAGATCCACAATCCCAATCCCCAAAGAGATTCTGTGATGTACATTTGTTCATGGGAAATACACAGGACTTGGTAAAAGCAGAGTGTGGCAAAATGATGAAGCAAAAACTAAAGTACTATGCTTCTTAGTTCTGATTTTCTTTTCTTTGTAGTGTTTTTTTTTTTCCCTCTTTTCATGAGAGAATGCAGGTTCATGAGACAGACCATTCCTGTTGAGTCAGTCTAGAAACCTACTTTTTCCAAAGCTCTAAAAGCAAACTGACAAGCCTCAGTCAATCAAGACAGCATCAGACTCTGCCACCTGTGCTTTCCCCCTCCATGAATGAGTAAAACAGTCCCAGCTCTGCAGCCCTGTGCACGGGTCTGGTTCAATAAATTAACAAGGAGTGAAGATGACTCAAATGGTAGGAAATATTTCATTTCTTTCTCTCATTAGGAAAATTTATATGTAACAGGCATATCTATCTTCCTCCTGCAAAATAAGTCAGCCATTTCATCAAATGAGGTTAGGGACTCTGTGGAACTCAAGATGGGACCATTAGTGAATGTGAGTTCTAGCCCTGACTTTCTCAAAAACCTGCATTTCTGCAGTCAGATTCAGTTTCCTTTTCACTTATATGAAGAATTTCAACTTTATAAAGGTGGCAAAGTAACATCATAATATATCACAATAAATGCCAGCTCCTCAGAACCATTGTTCTTAGTCTGGGGGGCCAGATTTCTGTTCAGCAGAAATCAGTACCAGAATTGTTCCTCAATGTCTTCCGTGAGAAGGGGCAGATATTGGGTATCTGTGTTTTTCTGAGTAGATGACTTCCAAAGCCCTTTATTGTCTAACTTAAGTTTTGCTTTTGTTCTTTCCTCTTTTATTAAAGTTTTCACTCTTGGTGTTTCTCTTCTCCAAGTGTCTTTCACTCCCTTATTAAAAGTAAATCATCCGGGTGTAAGATCAGCAGTGGAAAATCTAGATTCTTCATGAAAAATTAAAATTCTCACAAAGCATCGGCCTGGCACAGAGCGTACCTACAGTGATGCCACTAATCTCCTGTGTTCCATTAGTCACCACAACAGCTTGAGGCTTTCTCTTATTAAGGTTCTTAAGAACTTTATCCAACAACTATCTGTCAGTCCCTTCCATCAAACTTACAGAAGTCTGAGTCAGAGAAGGCAATAATGTGATGAAAATAATAAAGATGTCTGACCCACCTAGATCAGAATATAAGCGCTAACACAGACACACTGCAATGGAGGGGGGTGAAAGTGACTTTCATCCCAACTAAGGCCTAGTAGCCAACCTCTGCTCCTGCTGGCTAGACCACAAACCACATCCCTGTTGATGAACAGGAACACAGGGGAGGGGGAGCCCCAACCACACTAAGCACCTCCAAAGCCTGTTTCAGGTCACAGCACAAACCTACATGTTTTGAGCTTTTGGTTTCTGTCAAAAGACTATTGAAACATAATCTATAGAGCTTTATCCTCGTGTTTTCTTAGCGACTTTTCTGCGACTTGACCTCCTTTCACTCTTACCCCTACTACAAGCTTTCTCTCCTGCATCCCACCTTCCACTTCTTTTCTCCAGCTGGGGTTGAACCCAGGCTTCTAAGAACATGCTTCACCACGGGGTTACCACAGCCCAAATAATCCACTTCTGGTTTTCTCTCATAGTCTTTATTGTTTCTTTTGCCACGCTTCTATTTATTCAATGTTTATTCTAGCTATAAATGCAATTGAATTCTTCTCTATCACAACTGTCTGTCTGTCTGTCTGTCTGTCTCTCTCCCTCTCCCCACCCCCATCTCACTATTGGCCTCCCCTCTCTTTCTCTCAGACTAGGTTAAATCTCAGCTTTACCATTTGCTAATTATAAGACTCTGGACGTGTCTGTTAACTTTCTGGGCTTCTATGTCCTCTCCTGTTGTGTGAGTGTGACTGTGGTCCTCGTAGGTTTTATGATTGTTAATGTTTTTCAAGTGCTTAGAACAGTTTGAGAGACATGGTCTTAGGTAAATTTTCACTAATTCAAAATCAAGCAATAGCCAACCTCTCTGTATGGGGAGGGCAGACTGGTATTTGCATCAGTAAAAGCATGACAGAGCCATGATATTACTTGTTCAAATCTTTTAATAAATCCTAGTTCCTTCAGAGTAAAACTGCATTTTGAACATGGCTCCCAGGCCTCACCTCTCCAGCTTCTCTTGGGGATGTTCTTCCTGGCCTCCCTCCCCAGCTGTGACCCTGGAATCCATAAGTCTTCCCCACTTGCTGGTTTCTCAGCCTATGATTCTCTTTACCAGGCTGATGGCTATTTATTCTTTCTATCTAGCCTTAATGTCACTTCTCAGAATATTTTTATCTTGTTTCCAAGACGAAGTTGGGCCCTTCTTGATATATTTATACACTCCAACTCCTAATGATTAACCCAATTATTTATATTAAAAGTTCATTTTCACTAAGTAGATAGATGCACCATGATAACTGAGCCCATGTGCATTTACAGTTTCATTAGTGAAAATGAGAAAACAGTATGGAGATTTTCCATACACTTCTTGCCTTCCACTTGTATAACCTGCCCCATTATTGATATTACCCCCAGAGTGGCATCTTTGCTACCATGGTGACCCTCACTGGTACATCATATTTCCTAGGGTTCATTCTTGGTGTTGTACACTTTTTGTTGTTATTGTTGTTTGTGTTTTTTGTTTTTGGTACCAGGTAGGGCTTGAAGCCAGGGGCACTTAACCACTGAGCCACATCCTTAGTCCTTTTTATTTTGAGACAGAGGCTTTCTAAATTGCTTAGAGCCTCACTAAATGACTGAGGCTGGCTTTGAACTTGCAATTCTCCTGCCTCAGCCTCCTGAGATCATAGGCAAAGGCCAACATGCTCAAGTAGTGGTGTACATTCTATGGGCTTCTACAAATGCATCACGATGTGTATCCACCATTGTATTATCATGCAAAGAAATTTCACTGACCTAAAAGTCCTCTGTATTCCTCATATTCATGCCTGTGACTTTTCTGATTTTGATTTATTTTATGTGTTAACTGTTATGCCTCTAGCACTTAGCCAGTATATGACATGAAGTGAGTAGCTACAAAACAATTGTTTGGCTAAGCGATTACTGCCTTTTTTTTTTTTTTACCAGGTAATTGCTTTAGAGATTAATATAACTGTTTACTTGAAGTGCCTGAGATACTGGAATTTAGTGGCAGCTAATACCCTCAGACTGACTTACACTTTTAAAATTTCACCGAATATTTTACAAATATTTTGGATTTGTTGTACCTACATGTGTGTACACCCATGCAGGAATGTGTATCTGTTGTGTGTTAAAGAATAAATGATAGGACAATGAACTACTTTAATTTTTTATGATTGGGGAAAAGAGTGGTGCTGCTTCTACAGATCAAGTAGTGGAATTCTACATTCCTGATTGCTATTCTTCTCTCCTAGGAAGGGATGGGGAGTTCTTTCTTTTATGGAACTTCTCACTTTGTAGTCTGAGTTTTGATAAATTCCAGTCTTTCTACTCTCTTTTTTTTTCCTCACATACAACCACATCTGGGCTTTGATGGATTATGTGGCTTAGCCCATTCTGTAGGTAGCAAAATCTTTAAACTATAAAAGTAGGAAAGAAATAATCCTACTTCCATTTCATCCAGAAGAAGCAGCTAACTCTTATGCAGCTAAAAGAGACAAAGAGCCTCTTGAAAACATTGAAATTTGTATGTTGATATGCAATTGAGGGTTAATAGCCTGGCATTGTTAATGCATATCTTAGATGCAATTAAAAGTAAACTGTATAAAAATTGACAAAGTAAATTCCAGACAATTGAACAGTTTTACCATTAAGATGGTAACCCAATAAATCATTTTACTGAAATCACAAGGAGAGGCTAATTCAGGCATTGTTCAGCTTATAATTCTAACACAAAATTATCATATTATCTGATTTTGGACAACCTGAATCAGAGGAACACCTACACTCTGTATAGTAAGTAACTGGTATAAAACTTCTACATCCTCTCAAAAGTATTTCATATAGTCAATGGAGGAATATTTTTAGCAATGAAATAAAATTCATAAATATTATTTTTTTTCATGTAAAGAATGCTAAGCCATACTTTCCATTCACTGATTTAGCAAAATATACCAAAATTTGCCAATGAGGACCTCTAAAAATATATAATGTATTTTATACAACGTTATGTGAATAGATATGAAGGGCATTCAGATACTGTGAACAATTTAAAAGCATGAGAAAAAGTGGCACTAAGAAATTAAAAACACAAAATTTTAAAAGTATAGAAGAAACATTTATGACATCCTGGGAAAAATGGTGGGTGATAAGAGTTGACTATTTGGATAGGAAAGAGAAAAGGAATTCGTTATATGTAATTTATTTTTAGAATTATTCTTTGAGGTGGTGAGATGTCAGAAAATATTTGAATCAACAGAGACTGAATTCTTGACAAATGGGAAAAGGTTTATAAATGGTGCCAAATATATTCTATTTGCCCTTCCAAGTCAAATTCTTTCATGTTTTCCAAATTTTCCTCTGCCCTGGAAGACTGACCTACATTGATTAGATCAAAGCAATCCACATACTCTGGCTTCTGACTGGGTTAGACTAATGGGGAGTTCTGCTAGAGATTTAGGACAGAGGATAGAGAGCTCAGAGGGGTTATTTTCTATTTTTCTTTCCCTAAGGTCATCTGTGGCTGGTTGCAGCCTTCGGCATAAAGCCACTGCTCTTCTTAAAATTGCCTGGTCAGCATGATGTTTTTACTTTTTACCTCTCTTGTGGTTGTTTCTGTACCCTCCAATGTTTATATTTCTGCTGCTACTATTCCTTTGTTTCTGGAAAAACCTTTATAACAGTTTCCCTACTCTGACGTTTGCGATTTTACCCGTTGTGAAAGCCTTCCCCTTGATACATCTCCATTTTAATGATTTCATGTATTTCTTGTTAGGCCTGAGTGACACTGTCATTGTTGCTGGAAGTGACCTCAAAATGCAGGTATTTAAAATGGGATTCTGGAGTGCTGTGTGTCATGTATTTCAGGAGCAGATGGATGGCTTCCATGCTGGGGAAAAATGAAACACAGGTAATTTGTAGCAAGTAAAAAATATCAGAATTATTCAAAATCTCACCAGAAAAATCATGGAATAAAATAAATGCAGAAAACAAAGCCTCGGAAGAACAACTAGTTACAGTAATTAGTCACTATATGGTACAGGGAAAGACACAACAGGTGTGAGATTCCTATCCTTGTCAGGCCTGCTTACAAGGCCGGCTTCTACCAGGGTCCAGTAATTTGAATTTGAGGAGCACTCTCTTCAATCCCAGGAATACGAAGAGTGACTCACTGTGCTTAAAGTCTTGGTACAAATATGTTAACTCCTACTTTCCTTGGTAGTCTGAATTTTTTTTTTTTTTTTACCTAGGCAAGTACCTATATACCAGTCCTCAGGAAAAACACTGGGAACTGAGTCTCTAATAAGCTCCCCTGGTAGACATTTTTACATGTGTTGTTGCAACTTGTGGCTGGAAAAATTAAGTGGGTCCTGCATAACTCCTCTGGCAAATACTCTTGAAAGCTTGTGCAGGTTTCTTCTGACTCTTCCCATTGTGCCTTTCCCTTGCCTTATCTTGCTTCACATTCATAACATGAATGCAACTATATGTGTGCCCTATAGTCCTCCTAGTAGACGACTGAATCAGAGGGTGGTCTTAGGCCTCTCCAACAAAAATGGTGAAAAACAAAATAACTTATGTAATTGTGGAGTCACCTGACCATTTCTTAACTACCTAGACAGAATATACGGAAAAAACAAGAGAAATTGAAAACTATGTCTATAAAATTAAGAGCATATATGGAGAGCCAAACGTTCTCCATAGCAATTTTGAAATCTCTAATTTCTCATAGTCACAAGCAGATATACCTGAGAATCAAGCTTAGAATTGAAAGGTCTCAATGTAGTAGAACAGGTTATACCTGAATCCAAAAAAAAACTCTTAAATTAAAGTAATGGGGAAAGAATAAGCTCTAAGATAATTGGTAAGGAAGATTTGGACAGGGTTTAGACTGAGAAACTTGAACATCCAGATCTCCTGTATTTGCTATAGGTAGCAAACTATCCCTGTTCTGAGGAATCCCAGCCCACCTCTGCAATAAAACCTTCCTTATCAATAACTTCCAAAGCTGACCAGTTGATCAGACTCACCCTCGTCACATTTCTTTCCCTACACAATTGTACTTGAGCCAATCCCAACATAATGTACAGTGACCAAAGGGATTCAGGAAGAGATAGCCTCTACATTATGAGAATTATAAGACAACCTTCACCACCCCCATCTTTATCTGAAGGATTAGAAAGAACATGTATGGCTGAAGGCTATATGGGTACTGGCAAAGGAAGAAGTCATGTCAGCTTCAATTAACTCATATTTGTTGACCACAGTGAACCCAATCAGGACTCAAGATATAATGTATTGGCTCAAGTACCCAGATCCCATCCACATCCCGCCTGGCAGTAGGGATAAAGTTCCCCTCCATGGAATGGGCTGGCTGAGAAATAAAATGGCAAAAAGACCACAGAATACACAAAGTAGTTTCAAGAGCAGGGGCAGAATGGGCAAGCTGATCAGACCAATCAAGCTTCTGGCAAAATGGCACCCGCACCTACTTTATTTACATCAGGAGACATCAAAGGCCTTCCATAGAATGATCTTCTCCAAAAAAGGTTAAAGTTGGGTTGTTCAGTTGCTAATAGGTTATGCCCATCTCCGGAGCTAATATGAGGGACTTCCTAGCAGAGCAGAGGGAAAGGTCATGCGCATTGGGCCATCTATTGCTGTGGGAGAGCTACGGATAGTTCCCGATACCAGGCCTATCTCCCTGGCTTCCATGCCGAGAGAAGATCCTCACATATTTCACAGATGGTTTCCCGCACTCGGGAGTGATAATAAAAATATGCCCAAACAGTACAGCCACCTCAGCAATAGCCCACATTCAGTGAAATTGATAATGCCAGTCATGTTGAAATAATGAAAGAAAGAAATCTGAAAACTCAGAGAATTGGGAATATGGAAATGTTTCTAGTTTGTATGAGTTAAACTATAAGTCAATCATGCAATTTCCACAATCCCAGGATGTGTAATTGGAATGGCCATTCTTAGTAACCGGCAGAATATCAACTGACCAATAAAACAGAGGTTAATATAGTTCAAATTAAAGCCATGTTAAATCTTCCAGGCCCTCACCACCAGAGGTAGTGTAGCAGAAATAAAGTAATACCATATTTTTGAAATAACCACAGAGATTAGAGATTAGAAACAATATCAAAGACTAAAGATCCTGGGATGGTGATCACTCATAAATTCTGAACATTTCTCTTTGGTCAGCAAAACAAACAAAACTCACAAAGATACACACTTTTTAAAAGTTTCAGTAGGCTTATCATAAACAAAACCAAATAATGAGGTAATTTACAGTTACAGTTATGAATATGTTATGTTTACTGGCACAGTCAAGCATGAGCCCTGATATTTAGCAATTGATTTGTCAAGTGTATTCTCTCTACTTCAATCGGTAAGCAAAATCAGAGATATAGTTTGGATGTACACACTACTGATAATACTACATATTTCACGTCTTGCGCCAGGACTATGCTATTCTTTTGTGCTCTTATGAAATAGTCAAAAGGGCCTTGAGCAACCTGATCAACAATGTGATCAATAAAACATCACCTTGACTCATTATATTGATGGATTTG
This sequence comes from Callospermophilus lateralis, assembly GCF_048772815.1. Classification (NCBI taxonomy): domain Eukaryota; kingdom Metazoa; phylum Chordata; class Mammalia; order Rodentia; family Sciuridae; genus Callospermophilus; species Callospermophilus lateralis. Next base: position 17,234,349 of record NC_135308.1, on the reverse strand, counting down.
TGCTAATAGGAGCTAGTGATCAAGGAGGAGCATGCACCTTCTATGTCTTAATAAGACGTGTACTATAGGTTGAAATAAAAACCTTGGAGAAATTCAGAAACCTGATATAAGTGAAGTTTGGAGGGTCCATAACATAGTACATGTCAGATAATCTCTTCCTCTCTCTCTCTCTCTCTCTCTCTCTCTCTCTCTCTCTCTCTCTGTCTCTTTCTCTCTCTCTCTCATTATGGTAAAGATTGAACCAGGGTGTTTATTGACTGAGTTTTATCCAAGTCCTCCTTTTTTATACTTTATTCTGAGACACAGTCTCACTAAGTTGCCCAGGCTGTCCTCAAACTTGCAATCCTCCTCCCTCAGCCTCCCAAGTCACTGAGATTACACTGTCCCTGTGACACTGTCCCTGGCCAAATGATTTGAAGTGAGATGAGCAAATGTACTTGGCACATTCCAACGTGAAGGAAAGTGATGGGAATCTTTACATATTATATAATAATGTATATTATACCATTTCAATCCTCTTATTGAATATACCTTTTCAATCATTTTATTGGGAGAACCTGTGGGGGTACAGTTTTGAGTGAATTCCAAAGCAAAGAAGAATCCTGCAACAAGTTCAGGCGGTAGATGGGTTGCCCTGCTTTTCAGGCTTTGTGACCTTGAAGGATAGAAGATAAGCATGGATGCCCAGGAGCAGAGGTGGAGGACTGAGCCTGAGGGCTTTCCATTCCACACCTTCTCTACTCTTCTTCACCCTACTCTCTCCTCCAGGAGCCTATCCTGTCCTGGCTATATGAACAAGCTCCTGCACAGTCTGGCTTCTCTTTGGGTTAACATGGTGGGATGTGGTGGTAGTGAAGTTTGGAGGGTCCATAACACAGTACATGTCAAGTAATCTCTCTCTCTCTCTCTCTCTCTCTCTCTCTCTCTCTCTCTCTCTCTCTCGTAAAGATTGAACCAGGGTGTTTATTGACTGAGTTTCATCCAAGTCCTCCTTCTTTATGTTTTATTCTGAGACACAGTCTCACTGAGTCTCACTTAGTGGGACTGTGAATGTCTATTTCTCTGGTTCCTCTCCTGAGAGTTTCACCTTGGCCTTCTGGCCTCCCTCAGCTGAGTTCTCTGATTCTCCAAGGTGCTACCTGCTTCTCTTTCTTCTTTCTGCAGCTGTTCCTTAATTCTTAGAGATGGTTCTAGTTCTATTACTATTAGCCTCTATTTCCTTCTCTACTTTTTTGTATTTTCTTTATACCTTGCTTATTTGTGGGTGGTCTCTTTGTATATATTCACTGTTCAAATGATCTCAGTTGTAGTGTGCCATCTCTTTCCTTTTGAGATCTCAACTAAAGAAAAACCCAAAGCTTGTAACCTGTCACTCAACAAAGGAGTGAAGGAAAACTGTGATCACAGGTCCATTGGGAAATAGAAGAAAAGAGTGTGAAACAGCAGAGATAGAGGCTTTTGAATAGGAAGCAATGAAGAAATTAAAATGATATATATTGGGTGATATAAAATAATACAAAGTAGATGGTGAGTAGACTTTGCCTTTATTGAAGGTGCAACGAGTCTTTGATAAAAGTACCTAAGAGTGCAAGATGGACCTGGCTTAAGAAAGATGTGGTGTTGGCCACCATCTTTACTATTATCATAGTCATTGTCACCATTATTAGTAGCAGGAATTTCCTTCCTTAATATCACAGTAACAGCAATAAAGCCAGCCATGGGTTGTCAAATCAATTGCTAACAGAAATAGTCTTACTAAGAATTTTATAAGTAATAGCAGTAGTATTTATATGTGTTAGGAAGTAATCCTCAGTTTTGGACAAGACTAAAATTTTAAGATTAGTGGGGAAAAAAAACTGATTGTAAAGAAACAAAAAAGGAACTTGACAGAAAATTAGATAATATAATGTAGAATCCTCAGATGAGAGCAAAGATTCTGAAAGCGAATAAAAAGAGTATTCATTCAGTCACAAATACTTATTGACTTCCTTTTATATGCCAGGCACCCAGGTGAATTCAGAGCCTGCAAAAGTGAGCAAAACAGACAGGGCCTCATTTTTAAAATACCTTTATCCACGATGATTTGAATAGCTTGTGAAAAGTATTATTGTTCTTATTATCTTACCGAGATATTCAGTAAAGTCAACTAAGAACTGTTTTAAAATGCCAATTTTTTCAGCAATATGAGCCCCTTTTTATCAATCTCTATTCATCTAGAAAGTATGTTTCATGAATATGAACATATCTATTAAAAACAGATCAAGGAAGGAAAAAATGCTGCTACTAATCAAGGTAAGAAAAATTGAACAAGAAAATATTAAAGCTGAGATGTAAATGATATAACATTTTCACTTTCCTAAAGTTCCTATTTCTGCACAGTTCTGGCCTTACTGTAAAAGTAGAAACTATTCAACTCGAATAGTCCTTACAATAGTTAAAATTAAAATGTGCATCCCTTTGTCAATGATCAATAGACTGCTTTCATTCATTCTCCTTAGGGAGACTCTCAAATTCCCTGTTACCTCAAATATTAGCCTCTCAAGTAATTTTGATTCTTACATTAAAAAGATGTTTAATAATGAATAAATTAGTTTTAAATTTGTACGATTCTCTATATTGTTAAACTGAGGACAAAGGCAACTGTCTTTGGGTACATTAGTCTTACCACTTAGGCCTGCTTTTCACATTCCTTTTGAAAACAGTATTTATGAAAGGAAAAGAGTTAAAAATAGGAATCCATCCCATATCCATTTCTTTTCTGCTACTAACTAGAGAAATGAAACTGTTGTAAACCTACAACAAAATGAATAGAGGGCAAAATGCTAGAACATGTGTCCCACCGAAATTTTAAGGAGTGAATTGAAAGGAAAACATGAATCACATAGGATACAGTATATTCAACACAGGTGAAGGATGGACAGAAGACACAGGGTATCAGCCATCAAGCTACGTATATAGATATGGAGAACAGAGAGGGACTTGGAGATATTGGCCAGTCCCTGAGTTTTAGCTGAAATTGAAGGTCATGACTGGAAGTGGCACTTTTCTGTTGTACCATTTAGCTCCTGAAAAGATATTTCTTACTTCTCATCAACTATTTTTTTCCATCACCTTCAATGGCAGTCTATATTTAATTTGAATGTAAATTTTTAGCTCATTTCACTTTTAAAAAAATTGGAAGTGAAATCTAGTTGCAACGTGAAAGTTATTTAAATGCATGAAATTTGACATCCATATTTATGTGAATTATAAAATTCTTTGTCCCCGTATTTGATAGAAATGTTAACTGAATGAAGCTGTATTTTCATTTTGAGGGTTGTTCTTAGCCAAGACTGAAGCTGTGCATTTTGATATGACAATTAAAAACTCAATTTGACATGTACTACAAAAAAATAATCTGGTTAATAAATCTCTGGTCTTAATTTTTTTTTCTGTGCCAAAGGTTTATGAATGTTAGTTCTTATCTCTAAAGCTGTTCTCTCATAAAAAAATTCAAAGTGTTTTTTATCCCTCCACTGTCCAAACAAAAACCAAGTTGAAAACACCTGCATCAAATTGCTTTTAAAATGCTATGAAGTTTTTGACATGCCGTAAACACTAATGTGTCTCCATCTTGTATGGAGGACACTTCTCAAGTCAAGTTGACTTTCAGATGGGCATGACCTAAGGTAGAGGCATAAAGCTCATTCTAAAATACAAATACTTAATTATTTATAAGGAGTATTTAACTCAAAGAGCTCTGAAGAATTATTAGACTTTAAAGAAATCTATAAGAATATTAATATATATATATTATTTGTTAGTTAGCAAGTTCACATAGTTTATATTCTTAACACCTTTCAAAGTATACTATGTTGTTTTCTATGATTACATATTTTTTTTCTTTTTAAATGGGGATTGAACCAAGGGTGTCTTACCACTGAGATCCATCCCCAGTCTTTTACATTGTTTTTTTAAAATTATTATTATTAATTTTGAGACAGTATTCCCACCAAGTTGCTCAGGCTAGCATTGGACTTGTGATCCTCCTGTGTCAGTCTCCTGAGTCTCTGGGATTACAGACATGTGCCACCACACCTGGCTTTATGATTAATTTTTAAGATAAATATACCAAAGTAATTAACTTTGGGAATTGCACAGCTCATAGATATGGATATGTTGCTGGCACCTTTAAGAGATTTGATTACATTTCTAAAAAATGAAGTATTTATTTACTCAGTTTGATATATTTAAATATAAACTTTCTAGATTAAATATAACTATAAATCTAAGTCTATCTAAATGGCTAAATTCTATTTGTATACTAAATATAAAGAAAAATTTAAGCTTTTGTTTTTAACTTAATGTTCAAGAAATCATAATAATATAGTGGACAGGTAAGCTACAGAAAGGGATTTATAATATTTAACATTTGACAGGATTATCTTCCAAATAATGGATAATCCTTTGCATATATGGAAATTTGTTAATTGGGCCATATAAGATGTTTTCTGCACAGTTGTTAGTGTTGGTAATTTGACATAAATGCATTATTTATGTCTTACTGTTTTGGGCTAGACTATGTGTATTAGACTAAAAATCATGCCCAATAGCCAATGGTAAAAGCCATAATGCATGTTAAGGGGCCATGGATGAAATACATTTGTATTGTCCTTTGTGAGGAAATATAAAGGACAAAGCAGTTGCAGAGTCTGTGTTTTCTAACAATGACTGACAAAGAAACTGGAGTTCAGCCATTTGTCGCCACTGAGCCATCACTTAAATACTCAACTATGCGTATGCTGATATTAAGAAGAGGTAAAGAAAGGAGTGCTAGGGACAGGTCGACAGGGAACTGGCAGCTGCATCAAGTTATCTTGTCTAACCACTATAATCTAAATAAACATGTTACATTTTAAGAGCTTATAGGTCATATTTGAGTACTGTATCACAAGTTGGCTAACAGGGAAGGAAAAATCTTTTTACTTTTGACTGCTTCATTCCTCTGCAGCTTGGTAAGGACTTTAGATAAAAGGTGCAGGAAGACTAAAGCCTTGGCCCTGTATGCCAGCTCAAGAATAGAGGTCATGACACAAAGCAAATCTTAATAAATTCAAAAGAATAAAATCCAGTGTATTATATCATATCATATTCCATTATAAGATCATAATGGAATGAAGGTAGAAATCAACAGCGAGAAAAATAATAGAAACCATGTAAACACATAGATATTGAGTAATGCTCTCCTTAATAAAGAATGGATCAAAAAGAATTGAGAATAGACACCAAGAAATTCTTAGAAACAAATGAGAATAGATATACAACATATCAAAATCTCTGGGACGGTATTAAAGTGGTTTTAAGAAGCAAATTTATAGCACTGAGTGCCTACATTAAAAAATTCAAAGATTCCAAATATATAAGCTTATGTTATGCCTCAAGGCTTTAGAAAAATAAGAATATACTAACTCCAAAACCATAGAAGACAGAAAATAAATAAGATCAGAGCTAAAATGAATGAAATTGAGAATATGAAAACAATACAGAAGAGTGGCCCACCGGCGTGGTAGACACATCACCCCAATTGGAGGAGGGGCAGAGCCGCCGCCCGAGCCTGCAAGGTAGGCAGACCTGTGACCGACAGGGAGAACAGGCCATGGTAGACACATCACCTCAATTGGAGGAGGAGCACAGCCGCCACCGGTGTCTGCAAGGTAGGCAGAACTGCAACCTGGAGAACAGGCCCAGTGGTCTGCCAGCGTGGTAGACAGATCACCCTAATTGGAGGAGGAGCACAGCCACTGCCCGCGCCTGCAAGGGAGACTTTGCAACTATACAAGAGCAATATAAATATATAGGAGGAAAATTCAATAACACAACAGTTTCACCAAGCAGAAAGAAACACAAGCAGTATGAAAAGACAAGGAAAGAAAGGACCACAAGCAATGCAGTTCAACTCAACTTTAGAAGAGGTAATATCTGCAGCAGATGGAATGTCAGATAAAGAATTCAGGATATACATGCTTCAGATGATCTGGAGTCTCAAGGAAGACATTAGACAGCAAAATCAGACAATGAAAGATCACTTCGACGATGAATTACATAAACAAATCCAAGAAGCAAAAGATCAACTATACAGAGAGATAGAGGTTATGAAAAACAAACAAACAGAAATCCTAGAAATGCAGGAAGCAATAAACCAACTTAAAAACTCAAATGAGAATACTACCAGAAGAGTAGAACACTTAGAAGATAGAACATCAGACAATGAAGACAAAGTATTTCAACGTGAAAAGAACACAGACAGCTCAGCGAGACTGTTAAGAAATCATGAGCAGAATATCCAAGAAATATGGGATAACAAAAAGAGACCAAACTTAAGAGTCATTGGGATACAGGAAGGTATAGAGATCAAAACCAAAGGAATGAGCAATCTGTTCAATGAAATAATAGGAGAAAACTTCCCAGACTTGAAGAATGAGACAGAATCCCAAATCCTAGAAGCCTACAGGATGCCAAATGTGCAAAATCATAAAAGATCCACACCTAGACACATTATAATGAAGATGCCCAACATACAGAATAAGGAGAGAATTTTAAAAGCTACAAGAGAAAGAAAGCAGATTACATTTAGGGGTAAACCAATCAGGATAACAGCTGATCTTTCAACATAGACTCTGAAAGCTAGAAGATCCTGGAATAAAATATTTCAAATGCTGAAAGAAAATGGGTTCCAACCAAGAATTGTGTATCCAGCGAAATTAAGCTTCAGGATGGAAGAATGAAATTAAAACCTTCCACAATAAACAAAAGTTAAAAGAATTTGCAGCTAGAAAACCATCTCTTAAAAACATCCTCGGCAAAACATTACAGGAAGAGGAAATGGAAAATAACAATGAAAACCAACAGTGGGAGGTAGTACAGTAAAGGGAAAAAAATAATCAAAGAGGAAAAACAAACCATGTTAAGTAACATAAATAAACAAATATGGCTGGAAGAACAACCCATATCTCAATAATAACCCTAAATGTTAATGCCTTAAACTCACCAATTAAGAGACACAGGCTAGTAGAATGGATCAAAAAAAAAAAAAAAGATCCAACAACATGCTGCCTACAGGAGATGCATTTGATAGGAAAAGACATACATAGACTGAAGGTGAAAGGTTGGGAAAAATCATATCACTCATATGGACTTCGGAAACAAGCAAGTGTGTCCATACTCATATCAAATAAAATAGATTTCAAGCCAAAGTTAATCAAAAGGGATAAAGAGGGACACTACATACTGCTCAAGGGAACCATACACCAACAAGATATAACAATCATAAATATATATGCCCCAAACAATGGTGCAGCTACGTTCATCAAAACAAATCTTCTCAAGTTCAAGAGTCTAATAGACCACCATACAATAATCATGGGAGACTTCAACACACCTCTCGCACCACTGGACAGATCTTCCAAACAAAAGTTGAATAAGGAAACTATAGAACTCAATAACACAATTAATAACCTAGACTTAATTGACATATATAGAATTTACCACCCAACATCAAGCAGTTACACTTTTTTCTCAGCAGCACATGGATCCTTCTCAAAAATAGATCATATATTATGTCACAGGGCAACGTTTAGACAATATAAAGGAGTAGAGATAATACCATGCATCTTATCTGATCATAATGGAATGAAACTGGAAATCAACGATAAAAGAAGGAAGGAAAAATCATGTATCACTTGGAGAATGAACAATAGGTTACTGAATGATCAATGGGTTATAGAAGACATCAAGGAGGAAATTAAAAAATTCCTAGAGATAAATGAAAACACAGACACAACATATTGGAATCTATGGGACACAATGAAAGCAGTTCTAAGAGGAAAATTCATTGCTTGGAGTTCATACCTTAAAAAAAGAAAAAAACAACAAATAAATGATCTCACACTTCATCTCAAGATCCTAGAAAAAGAAGAGCAAAACAACAGCAAAAGAAGTAGAAGACAATAAATAATTAAAATCAGAGCTGAAATTAATGAAATCGAAACAAAAGAAACAATTGAAAAAATTGACAAACTAAAAGTTGGTTCTTTGAAAAAATAAATAAGATCGACTTGAAAAAATAAATAAGATCAACATGCTAATGAAGAGAAGAAGAGAGAGAACTCAAATTACTAGCATATTGGATGAAAAAGGCAATATCACAACAGACACTTCAGAAATATAGAAGATAATTAAAAATTATTTTGAATCCTTATACTCCAATAAAATAGAAGATAGTGAAGGCATCGATAAATTTCTTAAGTCATATGATCTGCCCAGATTGAGTCAGGAGGATATAGACAACCTAAACAGACCAATATCAATTGAGGAAATAGAAGAAGCCATCAAAAGACTACAAACTAAGAAAAGCCCAGGACCGGATGGGTATACAGCAGAGTTTTACAAAACCTTTAAAGAAGAACTAATACCAATACTTTTCAAGCTATTCCAGGAAATAGAAAAAGAGGGAGAACTTCCAAATTCATTCTACAAGGCCAACATCACCCTGATTCCTAAACCAGACAAAGACACTTCAAAGAAAGAAAACTACAGACCAATATCTCTAATGAACCTAGATGCAAAAATCCTCAATAAAATTCTGGTGAATCATATACAAAAACATATCCAAAAAATTGTGCACCATGATCAAGTAGGATTCATCCCTGGGATGCAAGGCTGGTTCAATATACGGAAATCAATAAATGTTATTCACCACATCAATAGACTTAAAGATAAGAACCATATGATCATCTCGATAGATGCAGAAAAAGTATTCGACAAAGTACAGCATCCCTTTATGTTCAAAAATCTAGAAAAACTAGGGATAACAGGAACATACGTCAATATTGTAAAAGCTATCTATTCTAAGCCTCAGGTTAGCATCATTCTGAACAGAGAAAAATTGAAGGCATTCCCCCTAAAATCTGGAACAAGACAGAAATGCCCTCTCTCACTACTTCTGTTCAACATAGTTCTCGAAACACTGGCCAGAGCAATTAGACAGATGAAAGAAATTAAAGGCATAAAAATAGGAAAAGAAGAACTTAAATTATCACTATTTGCAGGTGACATGATTCTATACCTAGCAAACCCAAAAGGGTCTACAAAGAAACTATTAGAGCTAATAAATGAATTCAGCAAAGTGGCAGGATATAAAATCAACACGCATAAATCAAAGGCATTCCTGTATATCAGCGACAAATCCTCTGAAATGAAAATGAGTACAACCACTCCATTCACAATATCCTCAAAAAAAAATAAAATACTTGGGAATCAACCTAATAAAAGAGGTGAAAGACTTATACAATGAAAACTACAGAACCCTAAAGAGAGAAATAGAATAAGGTCTTAGAAGATGGAAAAATATACCCTGTTCATGGATAGGCAGAACCAACATCATCAAAATGGTGATATTACCAAAAGTTCTCTATAGGTTTAATGCAATGCCAATCAAAATCCCAACAGCATTTCTTGTAGAAATAGATAAAGCAATCGTGAAATTCATATGGAAAAATAAAAGACCCAGAATAGCAAAAACAACTCTAAGCAGGAAGTGTGAATCAGGCGGTATAGCGATACCAGACTTCAAACTATACTACAGAGCAATAGTAACAAAAACAGCATGGTACTGGTACCAAAACAGGCGGGTGGACCAATGGTACAGAATAGAGGACACAGAAACCAATCCACAAAATTACAACTATCTTGTATTTGATAAAGGGGCTAAAAGCATGCAATGGAGGAAGGACAGCATCTTCAACAAATGGTGCTGGGAAAACTGGAAATCCATATGCAACAAAATGAAACTGAATCCCTTTCTCTTGCCATGCATAAAAGTTAACTCAAAATGGATCAAGGAGCTTGAAATCAAATCAGAGACATTGTGTCTGATAGAAGAAAAAGTTGGCTATGATATACATACTGTGGAGTTGGGCTCCAAATTCCTCAATAGGACACCTATAGCACAAGAGTTAATAACTAGAATCAACAAATGAGACTTACTCAAACTAAAAAGTTTTTTCTCAGCAAAAGAAACAATAAGAGAGGTAAATAGGGAGCCAAATCCTGGGAACAAATCTTTACTCCTCACACTTCAGATAGAGCCCTAATATCCAGAGTATACAAAGAACTCAAAAAAATAAACAATAAGAAAACAAATAACCCAATCAACAAATGGGCCAAGGACCTGAACAGACACTTATCAGAGGAGGACATACAATCAATCAACAAGTACATGAAAAAATGCTCACCATCTCTAACAGTCAGAGAAATGCAAATCAAAAGCACCCTAAGAGGGGCTGGGGATGTGGCTCGGGTGGTAGCGCGCTCGCCTGACATGCGTACAGCCCGGGTTCGATCCTCAGCACCACATACAAACAAAGATGTTGTGCCGGCCGATAACTAAAAAATAAATATTAAAAAATTCTCTCTCTCTACCTCTCTCTACCTCTCTCTCTCTCTCTTAAAAAAAAAAAACACCCTAAGATACCATCTCACTCCAGTAAGATTGGCAGCCATTAGGAAGTCAAACAACAACAAGTGCTGGCAAGGATGTGAGGAAAAGGGTACACTTGTACATTGCTGGTGGGACTGCAAATTGGTGCGGCCAATTTGAAAGCAGTATGGAGATTTCTTGGAAAGCTGGGAATGGAACCACCATTTGACCCAGCTACTCCCCTTCTAAGTCTATTCCCTAAAGACCTAAAAGGAGCATACTACAGGGACACTGCTACATCCATGTTCATAGCAGCACAATTCACAATAGCAAGACTGTGGAACCAACCTAGATGCCCTTCAATAGACGAATGGATAAAAAAAAAAAAATGTGGCACTTATACACAATGGAGCATTACTCTGCATTAAAAAATGACAAAATCATAGAATTTGCAGGGAAATGGATGGCATTAGAGCAGATTATGCTAAGTGAAGCTAGCCAATCCCCAAAAAACAAATGCCAAATGTCTTCTTTGATATAAGGAGAGTAACTAAGAACAGAGTAGGGAGGAAGAGCATGAGAAGAAGATTAACATTAAACAGGGACAAGAGGTGGGAGGGAAAGGAGAGAGAAGGGAAATTGCATGGAAATGGAAGGAGACACTCATGGTTATACAAAATTACATACAAGAGGAAGTGAGGGGAAAGGGAAAAAAAACAAGGGGGAGAAATGAATTACAGTAGATGGGATAGAGAGAGAAGATGGGAGGGGAGGGGAGGGGAGGGGGGATAGTAGAGGATAGGAAAGGCAGCAGAATACAACAGACACTAGTATGGCAATAAGTAAATCAGTGGATGTGTAACCGATGTGATTCTGCAATCTGTATACGGTGTAAAAATGGGAGTTCATAATCCACTTGAATCAAAGTGTGAAATATGATATGTCAAGAACTATGTAATGTTTTGAACAACCAACAATAAAAATTTTTAAAAAAATACAGAAGATCAATGTGATGAAGAGTTGGGTCTTTGAAAATTAAGTAAGATTTACAAACCTTTAGCCAAGGTAGCCAAATGAAAAAGGGGAAGATGCAAATCAACAAGATGAAGGTTGAAAAAAGATATCACCATAGACCCTTCTGAAATCCAGAGTATTATCAGAATCTATTTTGAAAATTTAATACCCTAATAAAATGGGAAATCTGGAAGACATTGATAAATGTCTAGACACATATGAACACCCCAAATTTAATAAGGAAAATACAATAAAAAAGACCAATATCATGTAATGAAATTGAAACAACAATTAAAAGCCTTCCAAAAAATAAAGTCCCAGGACCTTATGGATTCTCACCTGAGTTCTACCAGACCTTTATAGAAGAATTAACACCAGTTCTTTTCAAATTACTCCATGAAATTGAAATGGAGGGAACTTTCCAAAATATATTCCACAAAGCCAGTATAACTCTGATAATAAAACCAAAGATGCATCAAAGAAAGAAAACTACAGACCAATATATCTGATATTGGTAGATGCAAAAATTCCTAATAAAATATTAGCAAAATGCATTCAAGAACATGCACACAAAAAAAAAATGCACTTGATCAATTGGATTTTGTTCTAGGAATGCAAGGTTGGTTTGACATATGTAAATCAAATTAATTTACAACTTAAATAGAATCAATAAAAAGAATTTTGTGATCATCTCAACAGACACAGAAAAGACCTTTGATAAAATACAGCACCTATTCATATTAAAAATACTGGAGAAGTTAGAGATAAAAAGAACTTACCTCAAAATCATAAAAGCTATTTATGACAAACCCAAAGCCAACATCATACTAAATGGAGAAAAACTAAAAGCATTCCTCTAAAATCAGGGCCAAGATTAGGCTGTCCATTCTACCACTCCTATTCAATATAGCCCTCAAATCATTAGCCCAAGCAATCAGGAGCCAAAATAAAATCAAAGGGATACACACAGGAAAAGAAGAAGTCAAACTAACTCTGTTCATCAATGATATGATCCTATATCTAGAAGACCCAAAAAACTCCACTTCTAGAGCTTATAAATGAGTATCAGGATACAAGATCAACACCCATAAATCAATGGCTTTCCTATGCTCCAGTAGTGATTCAACTAAGGAAGAAATCAGGAAAACCATTCCATTCACAAGAACCTCAAAAATTGAAATAAAAAAAATGCTTAGGAACTAATCTAACCATAGAGGTAAAAGAGCATTACAGTGAAAATTATAGAACAGTGAGGAAAGAAATTGAAAAAGACCATAGAAGATGGAAAGATATCCCACGTTCCTGAATAGTCAGAATTAATGTTGTCAACATGGCTATACTATCAAAAGCAATATACTGATCCAATGCAATCCCCATTAAAATACCAATGACATTTGTCAGAGAATTAGAAAAATTCTTAAATTCATTTGGAAGAGTAAGAGACCCCAGAATAGCCAAAGCAATAATAAACAAGAAAAGCAAAGCAGGAAGCATCACAATACCTGATCTGAAATTATACTACAGAGCTGTAGTAACAAAAAAAAAATGGTATGGTATTGTTATCAAAATAGACAGGAAGATCAATGGAACAGAAGACACTGAGACAAATCCATATACCTACAGCCACCTTATATTTGACAAAGGTGCCAGAAATATATTTTAGAGAAAAGACAACTTTTTTTAACCAACAGAAAATTACTTTTTTGGATGACTTCATTGGTCAACTTGAAGAACAAGCCAACTAAACTAATCTAATCTAAATTTGTAGTTACATTTCAAGGAACAATAAAAGATAAATTGTGTATTTTTATGCCTGAGGAGGGCTTTGTTAAATATTGGTCAAAGAAGTTTTAACTGACATAGTAGAAAATCAAATCACATAGGTTGACATGCCCTTTAGGGCATAGAAAATTGTTGTGGTGATGTGGCTTCAATTGCTAGAACAAATTGGTCATCTGCAGGGTAAATGAAGATTTTGTGTCTAATGCATTTAGATTGCTTTTGACATTATATTCAGTCCCAGTTTCTTGAGCAGTTTTATTACCAGCATACCTGAATTGTGATCTGTGGCTAGCTGTTCTGTAGCCATATAATGCCTCAAAACAATTATGTTTCACATGTGATAAACTTTGAAATTATCCACAGGACATATACAAAAAAAAAAAAAAAAGGAAAATAAATTCCAGAATCCAATCTTACAGGGTGAATTGACCTAAAAGAAAGGGAAGAAGCTTCATTACAAAAAGCAAGACAAGAATATACATTCTCTGGGCTGGGGATATAGCTCAGTTGGTAGAGAATCTGCCTAGAATGCACAAGGCCCTTTCAATCCCCAGCACCACAAAAAAAAAAAAAAAAAAAAAAAAAGAAAGAAAAAGAATACACACTCTCATCACAAGTTACAAGATAGCAATTTAACAGAAAGCAGTTAATAAGCTTTCACAGTGGATATTAAAGGAAGAAAATATTACTTTAATTCTACCTATACTATGCCTATGCATGTGTGTGCATGCATGCATGCAATACATATACACAGAGACATATAGAGATGCACACACACAGAGTGTGGGTGTGGGAAGCAAGAGAGCACGTGGCTATATGAAATTAGTGGATTAAATCATTCTTTCTATTGACATTGAACTGTGGATACTTTATCCTCAATAGTACATACCTTAGAATATGAACTAGGTTTCTGCTAAATTTCAACTCACTTTCCATATCTTTCCATTTCCATAAGTAATGTCATCAATGATATGATCCTATATCTAGAAGACCTAAAAGATGTTTATGCATTTAGCTGGTAAAAGTGAAACAAATATTTTGACAGGAAATATTATATGACTCATCGGACAGTCAGAGAGAATTAGTAAGGAAGCCAGTTTATCATAGTGCCATTTTAGATAATGCAAAGAATGGTACATTTTTAAACAATGATGACAAAGCTAGCAGATTCTAAATTAAAAGTCTGAAAAGTTAATAAATATGATGACAGATGACATTTATATTTTTATATATAGCTCTAATAAAGTAATTTTAGAGGATGTTATCTAGTCATGCTACAAATTCTTAGATTTTTTTTTCAATAAATCTAATGAATTATTTTTTTAACTGAATTGAGGGATATGTTCAATAGATAGCAAACTATATTAACTTATTTACTCTTTAAACACAACTTTGTTGATTTTCTGTTAGGATTCCAACGCTAGGCTACATGCTAGAATTATAACAATGAGCAAGGTGGACATGGAGGCTGACCTTCAGCTACTGGTTTTAGAGTACGGATAAAGATGAGTAAGTGGGGCAGAACCAGATGACATCTAGCACATGTCATTGAGGAACTGGCATTCACAAGAGATCTAAGAATAAGACGAAGGGCTATCTCTCCCCTGGGGAACTTTGTGTCTTGAATGTATATTCCTTGTTTTACCCTAAAAGCCTCTCACTTTCAAAGTAGCCAATCTTGTTCCTTGAATGTGTCTATACTTTCTTAAATAGACTTTTGTCTGTGTCTCTGAGCAAAAAAGGAAAAAGGATTAAGATGGAGGGAGCCAGGTACAGGGGAGGGTGGTGTTTGTATGCTTTCCTGGGCATGATGGTTGACCAGTTGCTTTAAGTGAACTTTCCATTGTAGACAATTGGACTCCAGAAAGGATACAGCATTTCTGCCAAGGGTTTAGAAATATGAGGGAAAGGGTAACTATGAAGACAATAGAATTTGGTGGTTATTACTCTGCTCAGTTGATGCTTTGATTAAAAAAGTAAATAAAATTGGAGAATAATTGTTGTCTAAAAGTCAAGTGTCAAGGTTAAAAACCTCCTTGGTAGCACCTAAAAATGACATTCACCTCCCGCAGCAGAAGAGGAGAGAAAGCTCCCACAAAGGTTATGCTGTCAACCAAGGTATACTTGCTATGTGAAGGTCAGAGCCATGCTTGTGAAAGAACAGGAAACTGACACATTCTTTGATGCATCCAGATTCTTAAATCTACAGACTTTCCTGCACAGTAGGCTGGTGATGCACTTTAACTGAGGATGAGACAGATCTCTCTCACCCTTTAAGATAACATGCACTCCCACAACATCAACACCATACAATACTAGGGTTAAGTCAGGGCAATCCAGCTGGAGGTGTGCTGCACCTGCAGGAGGAGGAAGTGCTGGTCCTAGATAGTAGATACTGGCAGGAGCTACGAGAGGAAGGATGGGATCAAATCCTTACAAGAAACACACTATAACTGATTGCCTCACTGGAGCTCTTAGTAAGGATCAAATTGTGAAATTACTGGGATTTAACTTCAGTTTAGATCAAAGGTAATTTATTGAGAGTATTCTATCCAAGTGCAGGATTTAACACTCCAGCAAAGACCCAGAAAAAAATTTGCAAACACATTGCTAAAACAGCTCATAGAATTGGGGTAAGTTCATGGTTCATACTAAGTAACATCAAAATGCCAGATTTAATGTGACAGACTCTAAAAGTAGAGATTAAAAAACAGGAGCAGTCAGGGCAGCATGTATTTATTTGCATTTATTATGTAAGGTTGGAAACAACCCTGATATCGATGCTTTATTACATATCCATCAGGATACATCATTCCAAAATACTGAGAAGTTAACCCTGAGAAGGGCACTGAGTTCAGTGGGTGGCTCTGCTCTCTGGGACATGCTAACAAAAGATGATGCTATTGAAAGCCTAGGCTTATAAATAGGTTTATAGAACACACACATTCACACACACACACACACACACACACACACGCACACACCCTGATAGATGCCAGGCTGCAGCATTTAACTGTGCAAGCAATTATTGCAATGAATGGCAAAGTCAAAGTGATTCATCCAAGGGAAATTGACCTACAGAAAATTATGGAAGATAGTTAATTGTGCAAGATGCATCTTGAGCAACAAGGATATTGTCCTATTGACAGCAACAAAGCCACAACTCCTATGCCCTATTTTCTGGATTTGAGTTTTGGTTTTGGTTTGCTATCTTTTTAAACTATATTATCTAAAGTAGAGAAAGGCTGGTCCCTGAACATATCTACTTTTAGATTTTTTTTTTTTTTTTTGGTTAGCATAGTGGTAGGGGACTTAAGATTTGGCTATTCTTTCTTTATGTAGATTACTAATTATTTCACATTTTAAATCCTGTATCATTTTTATTTCCACTGACTGAAAGCTCTGAGTCCCTATATTTTATTTTCTAAGATATTATAACCCCAGAAAGACTCTTGCTCATGAGATTAGATAATGAATATCTTCATTTTTTTTTACAAAGTGAGTGGGATAGAGGGTCAATGAATCCTTATAGACTTTCAGCCTACACCCTCTTCCATTTGTCACACTGAGCCTGACTCCCACTCTCTGCTCTCTGGGACATGCTAACAAATGCTACCTCCATATCCTGAATCTCTTCAGTGTTCTTCAGGAAAAGCAAAGAGAGAGAAACTCTTACTGGGGAAAAAAAAAAAAAAACTTAAATAAACCCTGTAGCTTCCCTTGCTCTTAGTTGACTTCAAAATCACTAATTTTGGAAGCCACACAGCTGGATAACACATTGTTAGTCTCCCATTAGCTTTGCTGTAGATAACACCTCTGATGTGTGGATTTTGATGATAACCGTTGCCTTGGTTACTCTTCCGGGACTTGAAGGCTGCATTTGCTGAAAAAAAAAAAAAAAAAAAAAAAAAAAAAAAAAAACGGACTCTTCACTTTGGCCTGCAGATGTCCAGTGGGTGACTGGAAAAAAAAAAATCATAATATTTCTACCCTCATATTGTCTGTCTCCTTTACTGCTTAATCTTTGAGCCAGATTCTATTCAGCTCTGCATGTAGACATGTTGATCATTTGGAAAATGGTGTTCAGAACTATAATGCAGGATTAACTTAACCCAGACTTGTCTAACCTCCCTCCTCCCCCCTTCAAAGTTAAAGACACTTATTAGTCTCCACGACAGGAAACAGCAGATCCCGAAAGGAGAAAAAAGAGGTGGCATGCAAGTTCCTGGAAGATCTCACACTATTCTCAGAAAAGACATGAATATTCCTACCCTCTGTAGCCTACCTTCTCCTTCATTATTCCTATCCTATTCAAAATCACGCAGTCCCTTGGAGTTGAGAAGTTGATTTGCAAGCAAAACTGCTGCTTCTCCATTCCTTTGCCACTGAATGAAGCCTTTCTTTCTCCCTAACACTTGTTGCTGGGTCATCGGTTCTTCTGTGGGAGGAGTTTCCAGATCCTGGGTTCAGTAAAATCTACAGTCTCCTCACACATAATTCAGGTGGCACCTGTCTCCATGATTCTTACTTGATTTCTCTCCTCCACATCTCCTCTCCTGTTCTCCTTGTTCTTGAAGGGATATAATGAAAAACTTTAGAAAAGATTTCTTACCATCGGCCTTGTTTCACCAGTTTTACTCATTATCTTTGGGAAATCAGGCCCTTTCTTATGAAGGTTGTTTTTTCTGTTTGTTGCTGTTGTTGTTTGTTTGTTTGTTTTAAGTCTATGCCAAGCACTCAGTGACTTGACTTTGGATATCTGTAGACACTGGAGCTTCCATCTACAAGACACAGTCCACACTATATTATCTCATGGGGCACCAGGAAAGACATAAGAGAGCACTCCCTTTCCCTTCTAGAACTGAAATAGAGTAAATAAGAGGCAGAGTGAACTGCTCTGAGGCAGAAGTCTAGTGCTTCAAACCTTGAGGTTTGGGTGGTGGTGAACATCTCTATTGCACACAGAGGAGCCCCCTTTCCTGTGTGAAATGTCCAGGTTGAAAATAAGGAAAATGGCAGAGGTAAAGTGTGAGTATCAAGGGTAGAAGGGAAATTTTGAATTATAAAATGAAGAGGAAATGCCAATTCCTGAGAGCATGGGGAGACTCAGCCCATATCTCATCCACACGTGATAAGCAAGAGGTACCCTACAAAGGCAATTTGGATACATCACAGGTAATCTGCAAGGCCTCCTACAGATTAAGGAAATTAATGGGTTTTTGTTTGTTTTGCTTTGTTTTATTGTGGATATCCAAAGGAGTCTACTTGGGAACAATTATATAAGGACTACATTTTCTTCCTCCCCTTCTCTTCCATGAGATGGATACTTATTCATTTATAGTCTGCTAAAACAGTCATTGCAAGCTAGAATGATAGAAGGGATTTTGCAATAACATGGACAATACAGAGGGAAATTTATCTTTGTATTTTATAGCTGTCATTCCAAAGCTAAATAAGGCAAGCCATTTTTCTCATTTGCTTCTTTTATGTGCAGGTCCAATAAGAGGTAATGGTGCCAATCTTCATCCAGAGGAAAACAGATGCAGTCTTTATTCTGAATGCCTGAACCAGTGGCTTAGAGCAGTACAGTGACATTGTCATTATTTTGGTGGAACTATGGGTGTAAAGTCTAGGAAAACAGTATTGGGAAGAGGCTGGGAGGGAGAAAGGGAAAGGCAGAAAAGATCTTCCTAATGCCATCAAAGAAACTGAAAGGCATGAAGTGAGAATGAATAAAAACCTATTTTGTACCATCATCTCTAGTGTGTGGACATGTCTAAGCATATAATTTTAAAACTGCATTTTCTTTCTGCTAATGGATATTTCCTCCTTGATTTTGCGAAGCTTAACGACATTACTAAAGAATATAAAAATTTCTAATAATACTGGAGCATTGTAAGGTAGAATTCTCTCCAAACACCTACCAATATTGGCTAGAATAGCAGATGTTATCTATTTTGGATTTTCTGAATTTAAAATATTGGTCTATTTATGCTTTACTGGCTTACGTAGACATTGTTAGTTTGAATTATTTCTTGGTAATACAGGTGGTATTGTCATTACTACCTTAATCTCTTCAAGTTCCTCAAAGTTTTATCTCAATATTAAGATTCCCCATGTATTTTTATTATTCTGGTCATTTTTTCTACTAGTGACTTGGATGCTAAAAAAACTCACTAAAATTATTTTTAAAAAATGGCATTTTTTTTAATGTAAATACTTGGAAATTCCCTATGCTAAATGCGTGTCTCCTGTGAAAATGATTTGTTTATGGTAAGATGGCTTTGAAATCTAGGTTTTCTAAGCAGAACCTGAAACAAAGGTTTATATGGGAAGGAAGCAAAGGAGGCAAAGAAAGAGGGAACACAGAAGTGGAGACAGCAAAGACCCCTGAGAAGAAGCCCTGAGATTGATTTGGCCATCCCTCTTAGCAAGAGCGGCTCAACCCCAAGCCAGAGAAAGGTTTTGAGTCCCTATGTCGCTCTGCCCACCTCTTAGACTTCCTGTGTGTCATTTCCTCTATCTATGATGCTTCCTTCTGTCCCATCCCTCAGTCTGCCCACCATGTATATTTTTATAGTCTCAGTTCACGAATTTGAATGCCATCTACCAAAGAGGATTCTGTGTGCTTCCTTCTGCCTATTTCTTCTTAACAATTCACCTTCTTAACAGTTTTTTTTCTTTGCAGTCCTTATGTCTTGTAACTACTGAGTCCTTTGGGTAAGTATCGGTTTCATGTCCACCTCCCTCGTGAGGCACAAAGTGATAGAAATATTATGTGTTGCACAGTTCTAGTGACATGCTTGAATTTGGGACCCCCAAAAGACCACCAGAGACCAAGATAAATATAAGCAGCAAAGAGGTGTTTATCGTGAGCTAGCTCGGTCCTCTGGGCACACAGCAACTGGTGATGCTGAGAGGCCCCGAGCCCAGGGTTTGCAGCAGTTTTATGCACTCTTTGGGGAGGGCAGAGACTTCACATACATCCTAGCATCTCTTAGCAAATCATCACACACCGCGGGAAAATCATAAAACAACTCTAAAACATGATTAGCACATTCACTGGCGGGAACAAGTTGGGGAGGGGTGATTGGTCAGTACAAGAGGGAGATTCGTTTGAACTGATTGGTTTAAGCCAAGAGGGGTGTTCGTGCTGAACTACATGATTTCCCAACATGTTATCAACCACCATAAACTACTGGGAGGTCACCAACCAGCATCCCAAGTATTTTCCCTGTCTCTTGCTGATTGGTGGTTACTAGGGGGTTGCTATGGGTCCCCACCTAGCCTGACTGAGTCAGGAACACCTGGCACCAAAGATCTCTCCTGTTATTTGCAGACAAACAACTCAGCAGGGTGGGTATGGGCCTAGGAGTGCTCTGTGGGTTTATACCACGGACAAGGGCCACACCCCCTTCCTTGGACAGGCTTTGCTCTGAGGTAGAGGCTGGTTTCTCAAAAATGGGGTCACATCAGTTTCTCACTAGGTGGATGACTGTACTCAGCAGAGTCTTTTTTGAGATATAGAATGAATGAATTAAAGTGTCATTTTTATTTACTGTTTGTGAGTTAGGCTTACATCCCTGAATATAGATGAGTAAGACTATTTAAAAAGGAGACTACTGAATGTAGTTCTTGAAGAGATGCAGAGTTGTGGCTCCAGGCATAGCACTTGCACATAGTTTGACCACATTATGTATTTATGCAAGCGTTAAGAAGGCAAAGAACAAAGAAAGAATGCAGGAATGGTTAGAGTGAATAATTATCATCACATAAGTCCCTTGGTTGTTTTGGTGCAGAGGCTAATAATGCCCAGACCTCATTACTTCTGTGGATGAAAGTACTGGAGATTTGGTTTCTAGTTATACAATATTGCTAATTCTGAATTTACATAAAAATTGCTCTTCCACTGCCTTTACACTTAATTGAGGGGCCCTGAAGAATTGTATAAGCTTCCAATATTGGAATTCTTAAAATTGCTTCATTCTATTAATAAAAAATTGGCTTAATACTTTTTTTCCTAAAAACTCTACAATATTGACACATTCTAAGAGCTTCTATGTAGGTACATATTTTATTTCAGAAATATGTTTTGTAAAATTTTGAGAAAATAAATGTGATAGAAATGATATGAATAGCACAAAAAATGTTTATTTGCAAAACAATTTTACATTCTTTCTGGGACTTTTTAGCTGTTGGTTTGTAGAACAACCTTCCCTTCTGTACCAAATGCAGCTAAATAATGAATGTTCTTCAACAAAAAATTAGTGAAAAATCCAGAAGGGGACTTTTGCCACCAAGTACTGAAATAATGGCTTTCAGTTTGATAAGGATTTAATTATTCACGATTTTATCCAATCATTCTTCAGTCAAACTTAGTACACATTAATATAACAGAAACATAGCACTTAGTACACATTAATATAACAGAAACATTCTGGTGCTTATCATTTCTGTCAGGTGATTGTTTATATTATTAGCAAGGGATCTGAAAACTGATTTAATGAATCCTCTAATATGAACACAGAAACACAGGCTCTTGTAGGACTAGACTGGTGACAGAAGTAGACAAGTGACATGGTGTCTACATGGAACATGGTATGGTTTAGATGTAAGGTGTCCCCCAAAATTATCGCTAATGCAGGAATATTCAGAGGTGAATGGTTAGATTATGAGAGTAGTAACCTAATCAGTCCCATCCAGTTGAATGGACACCTTGGGTAATAACTGTAGGCAGGTGGGCCAGGGCTGGGGGAGATGGGTCTCTGGCCAGCATTCTCTGGAAGATTTCACCTTTTCTTCAGTCCTTTCCCCTCTCTATTTCTGGTCACCACACGCAGAGCAGCTTTCCTCCTTCACACTCTTCCTCCACGACGTTCTGCCTCACCTGAGATCCCAAGCCATGGAGTCGCCAACCATGGACTGAACCTCTGAAACTGTGAGCCCTAAATAAACTTTTCCTCAACTTGGCCTTGTCAGGTACTTGGGTCACAGCAAGGAAAAGCTAACTAGCAGTGCACTTTGTTTCTCCTTTTCCTTTTCCTCCTCTTTCTTTTTTTTCTTGTTTTATTTTTGTCTTCTTCCCCTTCCTACCCTACTTGGGAAGATAATTCTCCGTGGGTCTCTCGCATTTTCCCACAACTTCTGAGCAAGTGCTTGACAGCTTTGCATTGTCCTGGGGTGTTTTTGTTTTTGTTTTCAAGGATATTGGCATAGCGAAGAGCTTTGCAAGACAGATGGCATCTCTTTTCTGGGCAGAGGGAAGATCTGTTTTCTGGCCAAGATAATAAACACAATGTCTTCTGTGGGCAAAGTCTGGTTAGATTTGTTAGGAATTTCCTTGTAGGTTTGGGGTTTTCCTCAGCTGTAACAAACCCACTAAAACTACAGCATCTACCCAGGCTGCTCTGCATTGCCTGATTGGACTTTTTGGGTGGCGACTGAGAAGAACATAACATTTATGTCACATGCTGGACTAACTTGTTAGGTTGCACAGTTCCTGATTTGGCAGTTTCTGAAAAAAGAATAAGGGAAAGAAAGAAAGAAAAATAAAAAAAGCTTCGCCAGCTTGCATCCATCCACTGTTCCTTTTCCTGACATTTGGATGAAAATTGCTTTCAATGTTTACCTCTGAATCTTTGTTTTTGCTTTGAAAAGTGTTAGGGCAGAAAAACACTCATGGGGTAATTGTGGGAAATAAATGTATAGAAAAAAGTTATCTTGTCACACAACAGTGTGACATGAAGGTCTTCCTACTTGGTCCATTCCAGATGGCGGATCTCACTTCTATAGGAAACAAAGTTCAGTAAATCCTTTCAGGTTCTTTCTATCACCCTGTTTCTTTCCTTTTGATGAAATCAGTCCTTTGTGGAATCACATTCGTAATGTCAGACTTGCACTGCAGGTTTTGGGAACCCCTTCTGGAGTGGTTACTATGATGAACAGGGGAAAAGTTATACTCCAGGGGGTGTGTTTTGATTAATGAGAAATTTGATACTATAGGGCAAAAATGGAAAAATCACTTCTCCTTTCTCCTCTGGAGTATGCAAATTCTTTACCTCCCTTCAATGGAAGCCAGAGGACTCAGTGTATTCACAAGCTGATTTTCCTAAACTGCATCTCATTTGCAACTCATTGTGCAACCTGCAGCCAGTTCTTTGATTTGCATCTTTCTTGGACTCATTCCTTTTCTTCCTCACCTTCACTGCTCTTGGTTTGCAATTCTCAAACAAAGAATTAACACTTTGATCCATTCTTAGGTTTCTAGAAAACCCTAAGACATCTTATGTGTCCTTTATCCCACAATGACATTTATGTTCCTGGAAGCTGAGATCCAAAAATAATATAAGGATGAACTGGGAGTGGGATACCTGACTACCGTAACACGGGGCCTATCTAAGGGCCTCTTGTTTACACATGATTTAAACTGAAAATAATTTTTTTTCTCTAGGAAAAGGGAAAAGTGAACCTTTCCCCAGAGAGTATAATATTCCTTAATGGCCACAACAAGGTACATTATTTAAAATTACAAAAAAATTAATTAATTACATGTATGCAAAAAGTATACACCTGAGTAACTATGGTTGTGAGAGGCTTGCTAGGAGAAATGGGGATTATCATCAGAAATAAACTGAGTTTGCTTCTTAGAGAGTCTCAGCAATTTGAAGAATTTATTTTCAGCATTTATTTAGGAAAATAAATTTCAAATAAGCATGTTTATTTTAGAGAAAATTAGCAAGATAGAAGCAAGTTTTTCTGAAAAAACTCAACTAGCTATACTTTTTCATTGTAATGCATGCAGTCAGAAACAATATTTGCTCTCCTGAAATCTCAGGCTGGGTAAATTTGGGCAATGCAACATGGAAGTTTTGTTATTCTCCTGATAATGATATAAATATGTTCAGTGGAGACAGCAGCCAAGGTACAGACCAAACTGTACAGTTCACTGATGTTACTATTTGGCAGTAACGAATGTTCCCCTGGGTTCAGAATAAAGGTTAAATCCCTCAACCAAGCATAGAAGTATCTTTAGCTCCTGGTGTTACAAAGCTGGGGCCTTCTGGGCAACTGAGACAGAACAAAGACTCATCTTCAAACTTGATTCTACAGATCAAACCAGAAAGGTTTCAGACATGTTGCTGAGAGATACAGGAATGAGTTTATTGAAGGGATAAGGAAAGGAAAAGTGGATGCTCTCAAGGGAGATAATGGGGCCTCTCAGAGAGGAGAGAAACAGCATGCTTCTCCTGCACTCCAGTTTTATTGGGGATCCCAGAGATGTTTCCAGAGAGTTCCACCCACATCCACCTCTTGACCTTTGCCTGTCAACAGAATGACATCAAACTTTCACGTTCCCACTGCCATTACAACTCTAGGTCAGTCACCTTGGCCCATGCTGTCAGCTTATAATTGGATTCTTAACCATAAATTCTTAAAAGATTTTATGGTTACAAGGAGAAATTACCCTTATCTCCCAGAGTTTCAGGATCCAAGACTTCAGGCGTCTGTTCCTTCAGGGTAACTTGGTTTCCTCTTCTCAACATTATTTTGGACCTGCATTTCTCCTGCAGTTAAGAGGTAGTTTGCTGAGGAACGTGACATATCCTGTCCGCTGAGGCCAGGTAAATTGCTTTTTGGAAAAGAAAGCACATGGGGGTCAGCACAGTGGACCCAGTTCATAGAATTATTCTCTTAACCTCATGTTCCCACCGTCCGCATCTGTCTGTCCCCTAACACTGGTGACTACTCGTGCCTCCAGCCCCCTCTCAACATCACACACCTTACCCATACCCCATTGTTTTCTCTCCTATGGGCCAGGCAAGTTTCCTGTTGTCAGGTTCTAATTTCTGGAATGAATTTTCCTATCTTTATTCCTAGCTGATTCCTACACACACTTTAAGTTTTAGCTTAAAGAGAATTAACCACCTAGGAAAAGGAAATGCTGACCTCTCTGCCCCCCAGATGTGATGATAGAGCCCTCTGAGCGTCCTCTGTTAGAGACTGTGTAACAGTCTATAGTTAGTCTACGGTTAGTTAATGTGAAACATTAAAATGATCCTTGCTAGTGCCGGGCGTACCAAACCCTGTCTCTGTGACCAGCAGTAGTTTGTAGTGGTGGCCTGGTAGTGGCAAAGAGTTAGCTTCTCCTCTACCCATCACCACGGCAGCTCCCAACCTACCGTCACAGTCACCCCAACATCCTTCATGTGTAGAAGTTCTGGAGTGAATATTGAGTTCAAAACAACAAAACACATTTGGCAAAAAGAACACTGTATTAGTAGAAAAGGAGGAGATTTGAGTGGAAAAAAAAAATGTCTTAGACACTAGATATTAGGGAAATTTTCTGCAAAGGCCCCACTGGGAAAAAGTTCCCAGGAAGGATGGAATTTGACAGAATCACAGTAAAGATGATTACAAATTTAAGTCCTTTTGTATCTTTCAAAGGGCTCTAGCAAAGAAAACTTTTCCAATTATTTATTTTTCATGTTTACTACTTAATATATATTAGATGTTTCTAATTTTTTTAAAAAAATATGTAGATGGCTTTAGATGAAAAATAACAATCCATTTAAACGTCTTAAAAATAGGCTAATTCAGCTGTTTTAAAATAATCTCATTTTTTTCTAGACTGTCTAAATAATCCTCAGTCTTTTTATCTACAAATTGAGCACATATTTAAAAACATCATAGGAGATTGTAGCTTTTCTTTTTTGTACATTTCGTAGGATGGTGTAGAATCAGAAGCAAATCCTATACCTGTACCATGGACTCATTCTCTCAGATACTCGTTTATTGTGTGTCTATGCTTTTTTCATGTCCCCCCCCCCGCCACCTTTCCGTGGGTGAAAGAGGGAAGTTAAAGATAAATTATTTTTATTCCCTAATTACTAATGAAAAATATACTTAGCATCAGAGAAAATAAAGAAAACTTAATATTACGTAATAGGTTGGCTGGATGCTATGAAAATAAAATATATCTGAACTACTGTTCTGAATGAGTGGAGACCAAAGAGAGATCATCTCTTTAGGTTATGCAGGATCCTCATTGTATCCTAGATTTCTGAAAATGAAGCTATGAGGAATACTAACTGGACAGTTAGTGAAATCTTAATTCAAACTCTGTGTTAAGCAATGGTATCATATCAGTGTAAATTATATATATATATATATATATATATATATATATATATATATATATATATATATATAAATTCTGAGATGAGGGAGAATGGAAGAAGATCCTCATTCTCAGCTGACATAGCAGGATACGGTCTTTTTTTTTTTTTTTTTTTTTTTGTGTGTGTGTGTGTGTGGTGCTGGGGATTGAACCCAGGGTCTTATGCATGCAAGGCAAGCTTTCTACCAACTGAGCTTTATCCCCAGCCCCAATCATTTATTTTTTAACTCAGAGGTAATAAGAAACATGCGGTTTGGAGGAAAAAACTTACAAATGATAAATGACCTGGATTCAAGATCTGCATGAAGCACTTTGTGCTCTAGAAGGTGAAATGATGTGTTAACTGAGAAGCGAGAAGAATAATGTCGACCTCTTGAGCTGTTGTGAAGTTGCGTGGAAACTGCGTGTGAAATCACTTGGTAAAGGGAGAGGGTTGTGCCGTGTTGGCTCTCCACCCTCCTTTTCTCCTTCTGCTTCCTTCTCATCATCACCACTTGGCAGCTGATTCATTAAGCTTAGTTAAGACAACTTCAGGCAAGGATCATGGGTGTAATAAATGCTGTGAGTGAGTAAATATGGGGGTGTTCATGTGACCCTCTGACTGTTGGAATCCATAAATAATATTTAAATTAATCACAACATTGCATTGTGTGAATCACACTTGTTAAATCACATTTTGATTTCCTAAGAATTAATAATTCTGTAAGTGGATGGTGAGAAATAATTAAGAACATAATGGAGCCATGTTTGTTCCTGAAATTTAATGAGATCAGGAAACACTAGTAATTGTCGCCAACTATAAAGAAGAGTTTGTCTTAATAACAAGAAAAAAAATCCCGCACTTAACAAAATAAAAGGCAAAGGCAGATTTTTTTAAACAAAATAATTTTTCAAGATCACTTCTTTTCAAATTTTGTAACAGGTTTATATGCTCTTTATAAAAATAATTATTAACTACATGTGTGTGATGGTATGTGTGTGTGTGTGTGTGTGTACCATGTAGTTTGTGGAATATACTCTGTAGTGTTTGCACAATGATCACATTTCCTAACAATGCATCTCTCAGATGTATTCCTGTGGTTAATCCATGATTGACTGTACTATATTTTAGGGTAAGAGAAACAAATGTGCAATAGATAAATGAAGATAGTGGGATCCATACAATCCAGTGATGGAAGCACTTAGCTATTAAAGACTAGGGTATTAACTGTTTTATAGGATAGGGCTAGCGGTAAGAGCAGGAATTGGGTGTTTAGAAGGTTTAGAAGAATAAACTAAGTTTATTCCACAGACTGGTGATGGGGTTGTTCCCTTCTAGACAGAGGAATAGCATGCCCACAGATGAAGAGTTCCCACAGTGTGTCCAAAACCAGAACTCAGGGGGCTCCTAATTATTGGATCTAAAAGCAAGAGACAAGAAATGAAGCTGAAAAGGAATGCCAGAGACAGAATACCATAATAACTCCTTGAGGTAAAAAAATAATAATAATAATAATTAATATATATTAATAGGTAATAACCACTTTCAATATTAAAAACAAAAGCAGCTTTTACAAAGTTGTGAAATTTGACTACCATTTTACAAAATAAGTCACTTTAGCTTGAATATTAAGTCAGGCAATCAAAAATTTCCCAGACCTTTTATAGCCTAAATCTAACTAAATCTAATCTTTTTTCGTCTCATTTTTTAACTCCTCTTTACTTGTCTATACTATATTTGATCCTTCTACTACTTCCAATAATTTACAAAATTTTTACTATGTTAAGAAGACTCTAGAAAAAAGGGAGAGAGAGAGTCTATGACAGTAAGTAATCAATTGACATATCTCATCGGATGATTTTTGTATATAATTTACACTCAAGGAACGTTTTAGACTTTAAAAATTCAATGTGAAATGTTGGATTTCTCACAGGATGGCATTTTTTAAAATAACGTGATATTCTCTTAAGGGCAATTTAGACGTCTGTGTATTTGAACAGTTTTTTTTTTTTTTTTCCCCAAGAACTTCAGTATTTAATAAGACTATGAATTCTATCAGTAAAAATCTGTGATAATTATGTACACAGGGAATTAGCTCTTCAAGGAACAGCCATAGCATAGAAATGATAACTGCGTATGTTATCTTCTTGTAAAAAAAAAATGGAAAAAGTAATTTTGAAATTGAATACACCCACAATTGGTAATGTTCTTAATTATCCTCAAAATAAAGGATGCTGTCATTCTATGTCATAAGGGGACTGTAATTCCATCTAATCAAAACAGCCATCACTGGCTTTTCCACACACTTGGACCTACTTCCTTCCCTCAAAATAAATAATGTAAAGGGAGCTGTCTCTTTCTTAGTCTCGCATGGGCTGGTCAGTCCCAAGACATGGTGCACAATCCCCAGCCAAGGCTTTGGTTTCTGCTATAGACACTGCAAGACTTGGACTGAAACGAGTGCAGGTGTCCAGCCCGACTGATCTGCCCCACCTTTTCTGCCTCAGTCCTCACTGTGCTCTTCCTGTTGGTTGGACCCTACACGCCCAAGCACAGGAAAGTATTTCACAGTACAAGATTGTCACCCCTGCCTGTCATGATATGATATGTCATGTATGCGTATAATGAGCAAAGTCTAAGCCCTTTGAATGAACTCAGCCAGTTGCTACCCATCACCTGAGGCTGGTTTGGAAGAAGGTCTTCTATTAGCTCCTTTTGAAGATAGAGATCAAAGCCCTTTTTGCCTCCCTAGGTTTGGGTCTGAATCCAAGTGTCACTTGTTCAGTTTCTCTGTGTGAATGATCAGCTTTCCCACCAGTGTCACGTGTCCTGGGTAGCACTCTAGCCTTGGTGGGCCACCTCAAGTCCTCCTTTCTTCCCTTCTTTTCTCCTCCTCTTCCTCCTCCTCTTCTTCCTTCTCCTCCTCCTCCTCCTCCTCCTCCTTCTCTTTATTTTCAATTTCTTTTAATATAAATCCATGGGTGAGAAAGGCAGAGAAGGGGGAGCTCTAGATTATTTTCTACATAACAAGAGCCTGCACTCCATGTAGGTTTATAATCCAGCTTTATTCAGTAATTTTCAAGTCAAAAATGCAAAAGTACCAGGTTGGGGATATAGCTCAGTTGGTAGAGTGCTTGCCTCACATGCACAAGGCCCTGGGTTCAATCCCCAGCATCACAAAAAAAAAAAAAAAAATCACCAAACTCTTCCAGCAATAGCTTACTGGGTACAGAGGGTATGTATGTGTATAATGAGCAATGTCTAAGCATACCAAAATTGAAAAGAAATTTGCCTAATTTTCAACTGTTATGAATGGGAATGTACTTTTTAACATGAGAGTACATTTCTCTAATATTCTTTGTGGGGAAAAAACATTCCCCGTATTCTCAACCCACACATTCCCCCACTCCTTTCCTGCAGTCTGCAATCATCCTCCCTCTCTCCAGAGCCTGAGAATTTACTCCCTTCATTCCTCTTTTTGGCATTCCAGAGAATATGTTCTCTTCCTCTCTCTTCCCTTTCATATCATTATCATCCAGATGGACAACCTCTGGCTCCAATTTTCCTTCTTCCTATATCAGGTTCTGTCCTCTGATTACTTGCTATAAAGGTCTTTTAATTCTGGCCCTGCATGGCTATTACCTAGGCATCTGATTCAGCCTATTCTCCCCTAAAAATGTGGATGCTGTAATGCACACACAAGGTGAAGAGTAAATGAAACAACACTTTTAAATATTTAGTGCAATGCACGCCATAGTGATAACTGAGTAATCGTTAGCCCAATTTTTAAAAAACTGTCAGGGGGTACTTAGGCACCTTTTTTCCAAGGCAGGAGGAAGGCAATAGGGCTGGCAGTCATTGTGTTTATCTTAGCAGTGTAGGAGCAGGGACAAATCTGAATGCATTTATTTTAATAGCAAATTTGGAGGAAAAGAAAATTGAGCTCTGTCCAAAAGCAATTGAACCCCAACTCCCTGCTCAGATAAATATTTGCTTAAACAAGTATATATGTAATTTGACATCATGGGACCTTTAATAATTTTATCAGCATTATAACCACAAGCTCTAACTGTATGAGCAAGTATGTAATTTGTGATAAAAGTCCACTGAGGCACTATCATTAAGTGGCAAAATACACTCTTAATAAGATTGCATGAATAAAAAAGAAATAGTAATACTGAGATTGATTTTGTCTGTCTTAATGCAAATTCAGTTTATATGTTAAAAAAATTGTGAAAGCATTAATTGCACAGAAGAGCTGAAATCACAGGAAATGTTTCACACCTTCTGATGTGCCAGAAAAATAGATGTTTGAAAAGAAGGCAAAACATGAAACATTTTTTTGTAAATATATTTTATCCATAGCAAAGAATCACAAATTTACAAATATTTTAAGTTATTAAGAGAAATGATGAAACAGGTTTCAATGAACAATATGAAAACCAGTAGACATTTTATGTGCTTTTTATTCCAGATCACTTTCATATTATAATATTTTAGCCAGCATGGCATTATTTGTAGCAGCATAGAATCAACATTTCTCTCCATTGCTTTGACTCTATTTTGCCTTCAGTTTTGAAACTGAAGTTTTAAAACATCTGTCCCTACAAGACTGGAAAATAATAATAATAATAAAAATGAATCACGATTCAAATTTTAAGGAATTTTCTGATACTATGGAATATTTAGTATCTGATAAATTTAATGCAAAATTTTTAATATAATTTCAGTGTCACACAAAAATATCTGTTAAACCATTTTATACTTAATACAAAATAGGATTAATACACTCTCTCAATTGAATTTGTTTTTGTTTATGAAGAAAATGGCCTGGTCTGGCCTCCTTTGCCAGTAGCCAAGGGCTACCAACTGGTTGATATGGCAACGAATCCTCTCCACTCTGACACCCTCTGAACCTTGCCTTAAACTCTTGCAACTCAGAGCATTTGTAAACATTTGGAGAAACAAATGTTTTTTTTTAGAATAAGAGACTATCAAATGGCTCTTTGTTGAGTTACATGAATTAAGTTAAGCTCAATTGAATAGTAATTTTTTTCAAATCGTTATTAATTGACAAGTAACAATTATATATTTGTGGAATAAAATGTGATGTTGTGAAACATGTATACATTGTGAAATGACCAAAGCAGGCTTATTAACATGTCCACCACTTCACAAACTTATTTCTTTGTGGTGAGAATATTTAAAACCCACTCTTGCCAGCCTCAGTGGTCATGCCTGTAATCCCAGCGGCTTGGGAGGCTGAGGCAGGAGAATTGCAAGTTCAAAGACAGCCTCAGTAATTTAGCAAGGTGCTAAGCAATCCATGAGACTCTGTCCCTAAATAAAATACAAAATTGGACTGGGGATGTGGCTCAGAGGTCGAGTACCTCTGAATTCAATCCCCTGTATCCCAAAGAAATAAGAAAAAAAGAGAGAGAAAAAAAACACTCTTTAGCAATTTTGAAATAAGCACTATTATTAACTTTAGCTACCTTGCTGTGAAACAAATCACTAGAGCTTATTCCTCCTGTCTAACTGGAACTTTGTACATCTGACTAACATTTTCCCCTTATTTACACCCCTATCCTTTAGAAACCACCATTCTTTACTTTTATGATTCAGCTTCTCTTAGATTCTGCACACAACTGAGATGATGGGATACTTGTCTTTTTGTACCTGGCAAACATGTTTTATTTAGCATAATTTCCTTTAGATTCATCCTTGATGTCAAAAATGACAGGATTTCATTCTTTTTAAGTCTAGATAATATTCCTTTGCATATGTTTACTTTAACCATGCATTAGTTGATGATCACTTTTTCCATATGTTTGCTGTCATGAACACACATCTCTTTATACACTGATTTTAATCCCTGTGAATATATACGCAGAAGTGGAATTGCTAGATCCCATGGTAATTCTATTTTTAGTTTTTGGAGGAAACTCGTGTTGTTTTCTAAAATGTCTATACTAAATTACATTGCCACCAACAGTAGGCAAAGTTTCCCTTTTCTGCACATCCTTGCCATCATTATCATTTGTCTTTTTAATAAGAGCCATTCAAGTAGCTGTGAGGTGATCTCTCATTGTGGCTTTAATTGGCACTGCCCTGATGATTAGTGACACTAAGCATTTTTTCATATGTCTTTTGGTCATTCATGTCTCCTTTTGAGAAATGTCCTAAATACTGACTTTTGAAATGCATTCTAAACAATTTGTAACTAGTATAATTGGAATGAATTTGCTTTTGAAATCTTCTGAACCTCCCAAGGAGAGAAAAACAGTGAACTTTGAGTTTCAATAGAAAAAAGATGAATTTGATGGGATTGACTGGTACTCATGAATTACTTAGCATAAATAATATTGCCTAATATGAGTCACCATCAATCATACTAAACCACTTTACAATAGCACAGTTAATGCGTCTGATGTTTATTTCAGGATCAATCAGCCCCTACTATAAATCATTCAGGATTAAGTGAGCAGACATTAGTAAAATATAAAACTAAATGCAAATTTCAACAGTCTTATAACTTATTCCAAATTTTCTGATCATTTTAAAATGATTTTTACTTGTTCTAAGAAATACATTGTCTTCTTTTGACTCCTGAAAAGTTATAGTTCAAAAAGAATTATTTTATAATTCAGTTTTATATTTGTTTGCTCTTTTTAGTATACCAGTATTAAAGACAATTAAGGTATTAAAGGGTATAGCCAGTCTAGACATTTGGCAGTATTAAATACAATTTAAATATTAAGTGGTGTAGCCAATCTAAAAACATTTAGTTAGCAACCTGGCAGAGAAAGATAACTGCTATTTTGTTTTAGGTAACTAAAAGAAACACTGCATCATGCTTAATGATTTTCTATACTTATAAGTAAGCAAGAAACTTAGGGATTGTTTTATGAAATGGATGGTGAGTATGAAGCACAGCGGAGAGTTGGAATGAGTGAAAGCCAAGGTAATTAATTAATTCACCACATATCCTATAGAATGTAGTTAGAGGCTCCAACACACCAGGGCTCATGATTATGTAACTTTTCTCTTGTAGCTAACTTCTATATTTCCTTCAAACTCTTCTCATTTAAAGGCTTTTCTTTATGTCTAATCAGATTTAAATATTACCTCTATGCACAGATGTATCATAGCAGTCAACAATAATATTTTTGTCATTTATTTACTAACGTATTTCAATAAATTCAGGACCCATGTCTTATTTGATGTTGAATCTTCAGAGTCTAGTGCAGCTCCTGAAAAATAGTATAATAGTCTTTCGAGTAGTCTTTCATCCTTGTGTCTAAAGAATATTCACAATGATGGTAAATGTTTAGAAAGGCCTTCTTGCTTAGAACTGGATGGCTCAGGGTGTTATTTGCTGAAATAGGAAATGGGAAATGTATTTGAAAGAAAATATAATGAATCTGGTTTGAGATGTGATTGATGTATTTGGGGCATATCCAGGTGTGTGTATTCAACAGGTAGCTACTCAGAGTTGTGGAGAAGGAGAAGCATGCTAGGTCTAGCATGTGGAGATGGTAGTGGACATCTGAATTTTTTTTCTTGACAGTTTAGTGGATGAGGCAACTGAGATCAGGATGCCCCCTGGGAAAAAATAGAACATAATATCTTTAGAAGGAGTTGAAATATTAAAAATAAAACCAATACCTATAGTTATAGAAGTCCAAGTAGTCAAGGATAACTTCAGAAAAAATAGGGGTTCTCTGAAAAGAAAGTGGCATGGGAACAGAGCAGAGACTTCCCCGGGCTTCCCACTTGTTTTTTTTTTTTTTTCTGAAATTGACTGAAATGCCCCCAAACAAGAACATAAGCAAGTTAAAATATCTTTGAGATAGTTTAAAGGTGTATTTCATCTCCCCAGTTAGCACTGCACTTCTTCCCACCTATCTACTTAAATTCATAATGTCCTGAAGGGCAGGAGGGGCGATGACTTGAAGCCTCCCTCTGCATCCATCCGTTGGAGAATGTGTACTCATCCAGAACCAGTGAGGACCTAGTGAGTACCACACTGTGCACTTAGAGCAGCGGGTTCAGAGCTTAGTGTAATGGCAGAACCCAGCCACTAGAGGGGGGAGGAAAAGAGCAAGTACACAAGATGAATACCACTCCTGGAACTGTCCCGGCATCCCGAGATGCAATGATCCAGTCTTTACCTTCACAAGACGCTCTCTACTGAGCTTTTTTTTTTTTTTTTTTCAAGAACAGATAAAAGGGGTATCCAAGAAGGAACTTTATTAAGATCAGATAAATCAGATCCAGAATATTTTCCTCTCACCAAAACTGGAAGAAAGTGCTGACCTCAAAATCCATCATAATCCAACAACTCAGTGCTCAGAAAAATGACACACTGTGTAGGAAAACATACTGCCACAAAAAGTTGTGACAATTGGGACCATGCCGTTTTTCCCATTATGGGACTTATGTGGTTAGACATAACATGAGCAGAGACTCACTTACAAAAACATCTGTGCCTCTTGAAATTAACATATGTTTGCCAGAGATCAAACTGAATACACTTTTCTCTAATAAAAATCCCACTACAGAGGCAGAGTGCTCAGTCTAGCATGCTGGAAATGGTAGTAAACATCTGGATTTTTTTTTCTTGACAATTTAGTGAATAAGGCAACTAAGATTTACATGGGTATGTGTGTGTATTTGTACAGAGGAAAAAATAAATATTATCAGGAAATGATCCATTAATTAGGGCGTTTGAGTAAACAAATTAGGAATTGTATTTTTCAAGATTAAATGAAGGCAACAAATAAAATCTGTATAGTTATAAAATGTAAATATGATTTTGTTTTTTATTTGAAAAACAGCAGATAAGTATATAGTTTCAATGGAAAATGCATATTTTGTCTAGTAATTAGCTTTCTGCAAATAACTTATTGCTTGAATAGCATGATGCGTAATAATGAAAATAACAAGCAACTTAAGAAGACTATCATAGACAATATAACAGAAAGTGAGTTCCAATTCTCTAGCAGTTGACAGGTACAGAACTAGATAAATAAATAATTGTTCACGTCCTTAAGTAATCTCAGAAAAAAGCCATAAAGGGAAAACTCTGGAACATAAAGTATCTATTTTGATAAAATGATGGGTGATAATTCCAGATTTTATCATAACTTCAGTCTCATTCATACAAAATTGGAAGATCTTCAAATGTTACTTCTCTTGAAAGAAAAGATTCACGTAACTTTACAGTGTGATGCCAACCACTTGGTAGAAATAGCAAATGAATTGTGCCATTTACATAAAATTCAGAGCAAACTGAAAGAGGTCATCAAGATTTAACACATAATTGCCTTCTAGAGAGAATGGTAGAGTATCTTGAGATTTGAGAGTAAGAAATGTTGCTACATCATATGTACATCATTTAATTATAAGGGATGTATCCTGGAGTTGTGTTGTACACTGAATATGACATGTTGGAAGTTACGTTTATACACCACCATAGAGAGTAATCTGTAGCCTTTTAATAACAAGTTTGTAAGGGAAAAGAAGTTGTCAGATATGATTGACCACAAGATAGAAATTTGTAAGTTTTAACCATAGAAGTGGCAGGATCAACACTCAAAGAGACTTCCATACAGGTTTTATCAAAGAAAATACATGGAGCTACACCAAATTCAAACAAAACTTTTGTTTTCTAAGACTTTGCCTTAATGTGGCCAGTTATTCCCCAACCACAAGGGTCACTCAGAATCAAAATGGGATCCTGCTACATACAGAAAGAGAGCTCTCAAAACTTGTTGAACTTTGCCATGCTATATGGCCATATACAGTTGAGGTGTTGTTTGATCAGAAAACAACAATTATGCAGAGATCAGAACCCCTGACAGAAGTACACACAGTTTTAACATCTCCATCAGTTTACTGAGACTAAATATTAAATTATACCTTCTGGCCATTGTAATTATATTGTAGGAAGAAAAGTAGAATGTTTCCCAAATAAACATGGAAAATACCCAAGTAGATTTCATTCACATGATTTTAGGGTAAATAGAAAACCAGGCAAGAGTTATTTTGATTCATAATTATCTAACATGATTTAAAAAAAAGTTAGAGCTACTTATGAAATGTATTGAAATAAGACAAGCACGTAAATATAGCATGTAAAGTAATTTTAAATAAGGATATTTTAAGAAGCCACTCCCCAAATGAGAAAAAATGCTAAACAATTATAAGAAAATTACTTTTATCTTATAAAATTATTATATGAATAACAACAACTGAAGTAAAAACACAAACTGCGGAGATAAGAAGAGTACAGGAAGAAAAAAGGCAGAAAAACAAAACATCAATTCAAACATTAAAAAAACAAATGGTCAAAACTATTTTAGGGTTGAGTAAGATGAAGTTATTAGGCTGCATGTAGAGCAGAGTAAACAAAATACATGTATGCTGAACTAGATTATGCTAACATTTAGCACCAACAAGGGGGGTGAAAAACTAAAAGCTTCAAGGAAGAGATTATCTACAAAGGAAAACAAGTAACACTAGCAGCAAAATTTTTATCAGTAGCAATAAATTCTGGAAGTAATGGAGGAACATCTTTAATTTCTAATATTCCATTTCTTTCCACTTAGAATTCTATACCAAGAATTTATTTTTAAAAAGTCGTTGAAGATTGATGATGAAATTCAGTCATTTCAGACATTGAACACGAACAGAATATGATCTTTGGGCACTGTTCAAAAAACAAACTTTTACCCCAAATGAGGTTTTGTAGAGCTCTGAACAGTGTCAAGATAAGTTATAAAATATATTCATTTTTCACTATTGACTGTAAGAATAATATTTGTATTTAAAATTATAATTATAGTCTGAATAAATTAAAAAGCTAGAAGACAAAAATATGATTAGAGAAAGAAGAAAAATAAATGCATAATATAAAAGAAATTTTAAAACATACAGCAGAGGACTTGATGTTTTAAAATGAAAACCTGATCATCTGAAGAATATTAATAAAATATATCTCAATTGATTCTATCTGAGGTAGTCAAACAGAAAAAGAAATACTATTCAGCATGTATTCTTACCCTTGAAATTCTTTAAGAAGTTTATGTTATTTCATATAAATCAGAGCAATAAAATATATCAGTGAGTTCAAGGTGACTCCATATGTGCCAATGCAAAAGAAACTCACTGTTACCTTTGAAAGGGATTGGGAGGGGAGGGGAGAGTAGAGGGGAAGGGAGAGTAACCCATTGGGAGGGGAGGGGAGAGTAGCCCACAGTGGGAGGAAGTGAAGGAGACAGTGCTAGGCCCCCCTAAGACCAAAACAGATAAACAGCAGTGGGAGGGAAGGGTTTAACCTGTTTGGACTGATTGTGAAAACCATCATAAAAACTAGCTATGGCCCAGTGCTTCAGGACTGATCAGAAAATCAATCCCAGGCCACGGCAACAATTGGATTGAAGACCTATCACAGGAGAGATGGAGACTGATGCTTCATCACGGACAGAGATGGGAAAGATGCTGTCACTGATTTCCCTGCCATTGACCTATGACTTAACGCCTCAGACACGGGCTTGTGATAGGTCTAATGTGCAGCTATTGTTCTCACCAAACATAAAACCTAAATAGGAAGGATAGGGCGAAATCAAAGACCTTTTATTCCATATCATATTGCTTTTGTGGCAGAGAAAGGTGTGCTACATCTTTCAGTTTAAAAGCCTAATAGTTTTTCAGTTTAAAAGCCTACTAGTCTTACTTTCTCCAACCACTGGTCTACAGTTTCTACCTTCTCCCCCCAAATCCATTCAAACTATTAATTCATTTAATGGATTAATCTACTTTTGAGGTCAGAGACCACATGATTACTTTTCAGAAGCCCTACCTCTGGACATTGGTGCACTAGGGACCAAGTCCTTACATACAGGAGTCTTTGGGGGGATATTTCAGATCCAAATTGTAACATCAAAGGTCAGGGACTCATGCCTAAAGCTTGGGGTGTAGCCCTGTTTGTACAATGCTATGAAAGGCACCATGCATCCTATTGTTGTCTATGGTGGTTTTTTCCCAGTTAATTCTGTAGCTACAGGAACTCTACATTAATCATTAGACAGGAGTGATATGCAAAGCCGTAATAGAACCACAGAGAAAGAAGGTTTGGGTTCCTTTGGGAGGGCTCTACTCACCCAGATTCCATGCCATTGTCTTCCATTTTTTTCCTCTCTCCTTCCTCTCTTCTCTCCCATCCATTCTTCCTTAAGCTAAACATTCTTCCATTTTCTCTAAAGTGCACAAATACAGATGAGCCTTGTTTTGATCCATACTTTTGTTTTTTAGTTGTAGTTGGGCACAATACCTTTATTTTATTTATTTTTCTGTGGTGCTGAGGATGGAACCCAGGGCCTCCCACGTGCTAGGCAAATGCTTTACTGTTGAGCCACAACCCCAGTCCCTTCATCCGTACTTTTAACCATATAGTTAACATCCATCAAGATATATTATAAACTCATTTTGTGGAAACTTAAGCTTTCTTTATTTCTAAACTTCCATTTCAAATTTCTGGCAAATACCTGTCACTGAATTTTATGACTTTCTTGAGAGTCATGTAATTCTGGGTAGCATGAGATTACCAGAAGCAAATATTTATAATACCTGATTTTATTAAAGTAGAAATATTAAAACAATCAGTAATTCTCAGATTATATTCAACCAGTAATTTAGCTGTCTACCCTTTCTATTCTTTTTAAATCCATATAAAATAATGTCTTTAATCTTGGATTTTTAAAAATCAGTCAACTTTATGATCAGTCTCAAGTCCCTTGACATTCCTGTCAGCCTATTGGGATGGTTTTGGGGAGCATTTCTCTAAGAAATGGAGAAAGAATTCAGAAGAGATGAGAGAGGCTGATGGTTAAATGACAAAATTTAACCTAGCCCATATAGGGAATTTAGTACACAAGAAAAACTTGTAGCAGCTTGAGAAAGAGAAAGCAGCAACCTCAAGAAAACTGTTAACTTCTTTTGTGGAATTTACAAAAGCAAAGATAAAAATATTTTAGGAACTGATTTTAAGAGATGAGAGGACCAAAGTGTATTGGTGAAAACATTGTGCAGATCTCAATGGGCAATAGACAGAAGGAGTGCAGAGCTGGAAGATACACCAGGTGAAAAGTAGGTAATTGTGCACTTAGAGAGGCATGCATGACTTCTACAGGCCAGCATTAATTTAAATTTTTCTAGCAACTTATATTCAGTCCTCAAAGAGTTGATGGTGTTCTTTGGGGGACAATCTGTAAAAAGTCAGTTTCCTCCAGTGTGATAGATGTACTAATTAAAGAACATACAAAAAAAATAGAGTAATAGTTTGGGAAAGGGTGGTTAATTGATTTTCAGAAAGGTTATTAAAGAAAACAAAATATTATAGATGTTTATTATTGTTGTTCTTACTGTTATTTTAGCTATAAAACAAACCACATGCTGTGTAGAATTCTTTTTAAAAGATTTATTACTCATAAGATAACTTTCTCTTTCACATATTGTAATCCATCAAGCTCTGCTAGATCTCTGTAGGTCAGAACTAGATTTAGCTTCCTTGAAACTCTGGAAAGTAATAGTCATTTTATTAACATGAATCATACAAAGATTAAGTAGTTTGTTTTGGCTTCAATCCTTCCTTCTTTATCATCTCAATCAATGACAGATAGAGCTGGAATGATATTCCTTAGTGTAACTATATATTATTCTCCATAACTCCTGTGTTTAATCTAGGTGGACTGCATATCAAGCCATTAGTTCTGCCTGGCATGTTGATGCACATGTGTAATCATAGTGACTCAGGAGACTGAGGCAGGAAGATCACATGTTTGAGGCCAGCCTGATCAACTTA
This sequence comes from Callospermophilus lateralis, assembly GCF_048772815.1. Classification (NCBI taxonomy): domain Eukaryota; kingdom Metazoa; phylum Chordata; class Mammalia; order Rodentia; family Sciuridae; genus Callospermophilus; species Callospermophilus lateralis. The sequence goes on along the minus strand of NC_135308.1, from coordinate 17,194,073 downwards.
GATAAATAAATAAAAATTCTCGAGATGGAGTTCAGTGGTAAATCAAACTTGGGTTCAATCTCCACTATCAAAAGAAAAAAAGAAAAGAAAAAGAAAAAAAGAAAGAACAAGAAAAAAAGCCATTAACTCTGCAATTCTGCTTTCAACTTTGTATTCCATTTTTACAATACACTGATTTCACTCTTTCATTCATTCATTTCTCTGAAATTAAGTTCAAATATTTTCTGTTAATATACACTATTTCCCCAACACATCAATTAACAATAGGTTGGATAGTAGGATTAAAACTTGAATATCACTGTTTAAAATAAAATAGAGGTTTAGTACTATCTCTTTTAGGAGAACTCTGGAACTAGATGACCGGGTGTTAGCATGGCAGTTCCACAGGCCACTGAGATTCCAAATTTTTCCTTTTCTGTTCTGCCATCTTGCTTAGCATGTTGTTCCCAGCCTCAGCAGGAAGCCATTAGTGACAGTGAGCTCTCGCCAACATGCCCAAGTTCAGAGAAGAAGCAAAAGGCTGAGTTAGCTTCCTTTAAGAGCTTCTCTACAAACCCCACCAACCTATTTCTACTCAGATTACATAAGCTACCTCTCTGGCAAAGTATGCAGGAAAAGTAGCTTTTTTGGTGGGGACCATTCATGATGCTAGGCCAGGGGTAGTGTATGAGGGATGTGGGATGAATGGTTATTTTCTACACAACTAATGACCATTAATAAAGGTTTCTTATTGTGATTAACTTTTACAGCAGTGACATGTGTTTGATTCAAACTATACTGTTTAAGAAATAAATAAACTAAAAATGTAGATTGAACTATATGGAGATTTTTAAAAAGATGAGAGAATGGTTATAAATGTACATGCTTTTTCTGGGACAAATCAATAAGCCAACTATTGAAAAGTCGGTTTTGACAACTGACAATAAACAATTTTAAATAATTAAGATTGAAAACTCAAGATAGAAGTGTAAGTAAATTACTGGGGATACAAAATGAGCTAAAAGAAGAATTAAGAGCACAAATACGTAAAGAAAGCAAAGCTGCTCTGGGGAGGAAAACAGTTTTGGAAAAGGTGAGAGTGAGCTATGATTTTACTTCAAAAACCCTGTTTTTTTTAATCTTTTTAATTAATTTTTAAAATTTGTTTTAATTAGTTATATATGACAGTAGAATGCATTTATGCACTTTGATATATCTAGATTGGATATAATTTCTCATTTTTCTGAGTGTACATGTTGTAGAATCATATTGGTCATGCAGATATATGTCTGCTTCATTCTGTCTTTCCTATCCCCATTTCCCTCCACTTCCTTCCCATCACTTCCCTCTACCTAATCTCTAAGGTAATGCTGTTCTTCTCTAGTGCCCTCCTATTGTGAATTAGCATCCCCATATTAGAGAAAACATTCAGCCTTTGTTTTGGGGGATTGGCTTATTTTGCTTAGCATCATGTTCCCCAACTGCATCCATTTACTGGAAGATGCCATAATTTCATTCTTCTTTAAAGCTGAGTAATATTATATTGAGTATATATACCACATTTTCTTTATCCACTCATCTGTTGAAGGACACCTAAGTTGGTTTTATAGTTTATCTATTGTGAATTCAGCTGCTATAAACATTGATGTGGCTGCCTTACTGTGTAGTATGCTGATTTTAAGTCCTTTGGGTATAAAAAACCCAGGAGTAGGATAGCTGGGTCAAATGGTGGTTCCATTCCAAGGTTTCTGAGGAATCTCCATATTGTTTTCCACAGAGGTTGCATGAATTTTCAGTCCCACCAGCAATGAATGAGTGTACCTTTTCCTCCACATCCTTGCTAACATTTATTGTTGCCTGTCAGGTGATTGCCATTCTGACAGGAGTGAGATAAAATCTCAGAGTAGTTTTGGTTTGCATTTCTCTAATTGCTAGAGATGCTGTACACTTTTTCATATATTTGTTGATTGGTTGTATTTCTTCTTCTGTGAAGTGTCTGCTCAGTTCCTTAGCCCATTTATTGATTGGGTTATTTGGTTTTGTTTTTTTTTTTTTTTTTTTTTTTTTGGTGTTGAGTTTTTTGGGTTCTTTATATATCCTAGAGATTAATGCTTTATCAGAGATGCATGTGGTAAAGACTGTCTCCCAATCTGTAGGCTCTCTCCTCACATGGTGGATTGCATAAACTCTATTTTATGGGTACTATTTTTAGTATTTTATAGTAATTTTTTTCCTGATACTGGGGATTGAACCAGGGATGCTATACCTCTGAGGTCCATCCCCAGCCATTTTTATTTTTTATTTTTAGACAGAGTCTTGCTAAATTGTCTAGTGGCTTGAACATGCAATTCTTCTGCCTCGGTCCTCCATGTTGCTGAGATTACAGGCATGTGCCACAGCACCTTGCTGTAGCATCCTATTTTTTTTCTACCATGTTTAGGGAGTATTAAATTTCATTTGGTAAATCCACATAATTAACCAAGTCTCTTGTCTCAAAGCACATGTACTTTATATTTTCAGACATTCAGTTAAGGCATACATTAAAACATATCATTAAGTATTTGTTTCTGTCCTTAAGGAGACTGAACTTTAATATGGAAGCAAAAATATACGTATAATACAATATATACAAATAAATATGCACACAAAATATAAAATAAAGTTGGAAAGGTGCAAAAAAGTAATGTAAACCTAAGAGAAGAAGAAATTCTTTATTATTAAATCTATAAGACAGATGGCTTGTTTTTCTATCATAACAACTTATGCAGCACCTTCTGTTTCCATTGTCTTCGTGTGCTTTTGCTTAGATTACAATCTATAATGTGGGCAGAGATTTCACAAACTGAAAATCCAAATTAAAATGGCAGTTTGGGAAAAAAAATAGAAACAAACCCACCCAGAGCCAAGAAATTCAGCTCTCAAGAAACAGCTACCTACAAAGGATGAAAAAGCAGAAACTTTAACTTGATCAACACAAGCTGTGCTCTGACGCAACCACTGTGTTTGGAGACAAAAGAAGCACCCATCAGACCATCAGAGGAATCTACGAGAAAGCCCAGGAGAAAGCCATCTGTCTTATAGATTTAATAATAAAGAATTTCTTCTTCTCTTAGGTTCACATTACTTTTTTGTACCTTTCCAACTTTATTTTGCCCACACCGTTGCCCTAGAAAGCACCAATGCACTCTAGCACTATAGCAAATTGATGTTCATGCTAAAAATCCTTAACCATAAAAAATTTTTTTTTAGTAATCTGTTTACCAAAAAAAAACACGTGTTTTTTCTTTAAAATATTTTCTATTCACGAGTGTGTTAAAATAGCAGATGTATGATTTTCTTTATTTGAAAACAGACTGACTCATACACTAATGAAATGCCATGCTACCATCAAAGACATCAGCTGATGAACAGAAGGTTAGAAAGTTTATCCTTACTGCAGCCTCAGTGAAGTTCTAAGGCTTTATTGTATTATTTCATTAATTTATTTCCTCATTTATTGTATTATTTCATAATCAGAGGGAAATTAGAGATGATAGTTCTTCTCAGCTGGTCTGATCATCCTTAATTTCAAAGAACACGGTTACAGCTACCCAGCTCTACTAGTAGATAAATAACAGGAGCAGAATGTTTTCTGTTGTCCCTCTTTTGTTTGATTTGTTCTTTGACGTTGGCTGGGGTGAACTTTCCTCATGAACACATTTCTCTTTCATTTGTAACTGAAGTGGAAAACGAACGTACCTTTTCGTGAAGCCAGCAGTCAGCAGCCCCAGTGGTCTTTCTTTCAAAAGGCCCATGGTGACTCATTAAACAGTTACTAACTCTTGTGAAAAGAAATGGGCCAGGAAGTGGGCATTAGCTGTGCAAAGATTTGAGGATGCTCTTAAAGGAAATCATGGAATAGATATAATTTATAAAGCAATCTGTGTTCCCTGTGAACCTGCGTGTGTAACCAGAGTCATTTTATTTGTGATTTCTGTGTGGGCTTCCATTTTAACAGCCCTAAATAATGTGCTTCGTGATTTCCTGTGTGACAAATCCTCTTATCTGAAAGATTACTCTACCTAAAAATAAAAGAGGCATTCTTCTTAAGAAAACGTTCAGACCACCCTTCCTCCCTATCATATATGCTTCTATGTATGTTACAGAAAAGAACTAAAGAAAAGAGAATAGAACTGGAAAGAAGCGTAATATCTCAATGCAGATTCTTGACCCAAACAACAAGATCTTTCTGCTCTTGACAAGGGGAAGCCTGGGAGTAAATCTCTCATGAAGAGTTGGTTACAAAGGCGCCTCCCCTGCAGGATTCCAGGTGGAGCTGTGTGGGAAGTGATCCACTTTACCCCTGAGAGCTGCTTTCAGTTCTTTCCCCCCAAATTGTAATAAGTCTGATGTGTGATCATCTCACTTATTGATTCCAGTTGTCAAGTACCCACCCCGCGCCAGGTCAAGGTCTCACTCTCATCAGTAAAATTATCATGAAATTTTATCTTAAATGTTATAAATAGTTGTCATAAAAAGCTATTTTTATGTACTTTGTCTACTACTTAGCTATATGAGGTATTCTTTTGGTCACTATTTTTATCAATAATATTTCAACTAAATTATTCGTATCATTGCCTTCAACAGATTATACAGTACACTTGATAAATGTATTGTGTTTATATATAACTATTTCCTTTTATCTTTGCAGGCAGATTAGGTGTAATGACATGGAGTTTTCAGATAGAATGGGGAGGAGGGAAGTGAGAGGGTTCTGCAGTTTCCCCCAAACCATCTCTATCAGGGAATTATCCTACACCAAATAACTTGTTCCTTGGAAGCAGTCCTCTGTATGTCTCTCTGTGTCTTCACACGGCATTCATATGTTGACAACAGTTGCTGGATCTAGAGAATCCAATTTAGTAAAAAATAATCCAATAAGATATTTGCTTAATAACATGCAGTCATCTCCAATTTCCAAGTAAAGTCACATTCTGAGATGCAGTGTGGACATAAATTTTTTTGAAGACACTATTCAACCCAGTACAAGGTCTTGGTGTGTTTCTTGCTAGTTCTGCTCAATCCTTGAAACCTGATTGCAGTGCCCACAGCCCTGGGTCCTTAACTACAAGCACTTTCCCCATGGAAGCAACCACTCCTTGCAATTGACCCAAACTGTTATCAGCTCATATGTGTGTCTCTGTTTATTAGAATATTCTGCTAATAGATTAGCAGAATATTCTAATATTCTAATATGTAAGTGATGAGATGCTACTAGTGCAGGGACTATGCATTGAGAGCCACTGACCTGGACTGGACCAGAACCGTGTCATATGGTATCACGATCTGAGATATACATTTGGACATGCCCCTGTCAAACCGAGGGGCAGAGGGAGGGTTTTCTACTTTCTCTACACAGGATCCCTTCTATCTTATCATTATGTGTTTCACTGGCTCACGGACTTTAGAGGAAATGCTAACCTAACTCAACCAGGGGAGAAACTCCCTAGTAGCTAGTAGCTAGTTTAGCTGTCACTATGTGAAATGGGAGAGAAAGAAATTCACAGGTTTCTTTCTTTCTAAAGAAATCCTGGCATTTCTGCAACTACTATTTGTAGTTTTCTTAGAAGCTGAATTTTAGCTTTCTCTTTCTTTGCCTTCCACATATCTTAGCAAATGGTATTTCCCTACTAGCCCACAACACTCAGGCAAGTAGATACCCAACGCTAACTAAATCGTACTCATGAAATTGCAAAGATAAAAAAGCATTCATGAACATAAAACATTATATGTACTACACATATTTATACTTTTGATTTTTAAGCAATATTTATCAATTTCTAATTTTCCTGGGCAATATATGACAGTAGTTCACATACGCTGTTCATTTTAATGATTTACAACCAAGGAATATATTCTCCTAACTTATTGCAAATTATTTCACAGTACTCCCCAGCTGCCACAGCATTTTTCTGGCATTTTCTCATTTGCAATTCATAACTAAGAATTACAGAGCTTATTTTTAGCTGCAAATATTAAGACTCACAGAGGCACAGAAGTTCATGAAACTGTTACAAGGGAAAAAAATCAGAAAAACATCAGATTTGTGAAATTTAATTTAGTGCTCTCTCCAGCGATCCCAAGTGAAAGATTATGCCATCCTGCCCTTAAGAGCGGTATGATCTTAGATATCACATAGAATTTGTGAGACTGAGTTTTGTCATGTGTATTCCAAACAAAACTCGAACTAGAGAATTATCTTTCAGATGCACAGAGTTGTTAAAAGTTTCAGTTGTCTGAAAGATCTTAGTAAACTGACATGAAACGAAGTTATCGTGTGCCATGTTTTTTAAGTGTCCTGCAGAGTGTTAGTTGACCACCCCATTGTTCATTTTTGTCTTTTTCCCCTAATAATATCATTTTCTATTTGAACTGTGTGGAGTTAACACTACATTTCTTAGATCCCTTTGCAGCTAGAGGTGGCAAAGTGGGAAGTTGTCAGGGTTTCAGGAAACCTCTTAAAAGACTGCTAGTGTATTTGAATCATCCCTCTCTTCTTCCTTCCCTCTGTGTCTCAGCTGCTGGAAAATGAAGACATGATACCAGTGCTCCAGCAGCCGTTTAGCATAGTTCAGTGACCTTGAAAATTAAAAGCACACGTTAGGATGGAGGAACCATATAAAGAAAAGCCCAAGACACTCACATAATGGCACCCTGCACTGGTGAGCTCTGGCTTCTTCTATTGGAGAAAGAAACTTCCATATTAGTTAAGCCACTATAGTTCTGGAACATATTACTACTTGGCTACTTGGCACTGAACAATGATGGTACTATTATCTCATGCATATGAGTAACTATTAACAGTATGGTAAATACCTATTTTATTTTATTAGGCCCTCATAATGTTCTGTGAGGTATAAACAGAATTTTTTATGCATCTATAAATGTGAAGTAAAGTTCAGCAATAATTCCCTATTTTTCTTCCATTGCTTTTATTCTTAGGCCACGTGATATATGTATTTGTGCTCATAAAAGTTTTAAAAATATATTTTTAATGGAAGGATCAGATACAGAGAAATTATTACAGAGATCTGAAGTCAAAAATTTTAGCAAATCAGTGAAGATTCCCTCATTAGCCTAGCTTGAAATAGACATAGCACAAGTATTCACAAATTAGGCACACGATGTCTTTCTCCTAATATGTCCTAATTCTATTTGAATGCAATTATATTATAATACATCATCTTGTCAGGCCTATCAGCATTTTAGAATGTAGCTATCCTTCATAATCAGGCTAGAGAAACAGTATTTTTAGGGGAAAGATACTGAAGGGAAAGAAGAAGATTAAACTCACTAAATTAAAGCGCTAAAGTTGGGAAGAAAAGAACAGGGTTTGATGTCAACTCATGTTTTCTCTATAACTTCACATCAGTTACCTATTTAGGCCCTTGGATTTTACTTTTGTTTATACTGAAAAGAGTTAAAAATAATTCTTTCAGAGTTACTAAAAAATTAGTACATGTAAAAATACACCTGTCATCTGGATGAATTGTAAAACAGTTACTTCTCATGGTATTTTTTGATATCTTGAAACTGTAAGGAAATTGTAGATAATAAGATAAACTAAAACTTACTAAATAGGTACAAAGCAATGAGTTTTAAGCCAACATGAAATCCGGTTATTTTAGGGGCATATAATGTATGGGAAGCTCTATTTGCCTTTCCCAGTATGAATATGGGCTCCTTAAAAGAGATTAAATCATTCTACATCTATGGTACAACTGACTCCCCATCAGAAGCAAAGAGAAATGCTTTATGAGTGAAGATATCCACAATTTATATATTCAGGATTCTCACAGATTATGTTCAACCAAATGTCAACTCCCTATAAAAATTAAGAAGCCCATGAAAGAGTGTAAACAAAACAACATACATGACATTTGGACTCCAGAATACACAAACAAATAATAGGATCAATGTATCAAATGTGTAAAACACAAAGTATCAAATCAAAATAGCACTTATGTGGAAAGGCTACCAAGGACCAGGCACTGGGATATAACAGAGATCTGCTGCAGTGAAGGGGAGAGATAGGAAACTTTCTCCAAACCAAGTCCTCTTCCCAAAATACCCCACTTCTCACAGTGAAACTCAGCGGCCATGAGAGAAGCATAAGAAATTCTGGGAAAAGCCATTTTCTTGAGACTACAGCACGGATGGCCTCTTTAAGACTGTGATGGACAGAACTGGGCAACTCCACCTGTTCCCAGTCATGAACTTCGAATGAAGTAAAAACAACATCCATTGACCTCTGGGGTTATGTCTAACTTTTGGACCTATGTAGCACAGGCACAGGATTTGCTAAAAGCTGAGAGTACAGCAAAAACAGTGATTAAAAACTCAGGTCATCCAGGATTCAGGTGTTATCGGCTTCTTCTTCCAATGCAATTTTTCCCAGTAGTCTTTCACACAAAATTATTAGCATCCATTGAAGGTCCCTATTTCATTAGGAGTCATATACTGATAATTTTCTAATTGTATTCATCTTTCTACATGTATTTTATGACAACTGTCTCTAAAGAATAACAATTTTTCATTAACTGTTAGGTTACTACAACTTGTAAATTCAGTAACAAAGGCTAAATAAATGTTGTTCTCTTTGATTAGTAGTTTTCCTAATAATGAGGTGGTTTTTCAAACAAATCCAAATGTGAACAATTTTGAGACTTTTTAAATTTTTCTATCATTAATAAGTCACAGATTTTAACATATTTGTTACCTTTTATTCTACTGTAATATTTATTCTTTAATGTTTTCAAAGTGGCCCATATTTTGGTAGCAGAAGAATCTGATATGGCTCATGCATTCTTTTGATATGATTCCACGTCTTTGTTTTGTCTTCATGTTCAATAAAATATTACAGAATTGCTTTTCATATTTCTTATCCCAGATCTGAAATTTGATATTTCTTCTGTGGGCTGCCCTTTTTGTGAAAAATGACATTCACAGGACATAATTACTATATTTAAGAAGGTTTGTAACTATTGACGGCCAAATTTTCTAGGCCTATTTGAAGAAAGTACGTTGTTTATTGGCAATGATGATTCAAATGTAAGATTACAGTATTTTTACTAAGTTCTTGCCTGTTCTTCCTACACCTACATTTGTGGTTCATGACTATTTCAACACATATTCTTGCTTGTTTATCCATATACCATTTTATCTCAGATATCAAATACAATACATCATATTATTCTTGAAAATTACATTTTATAGTTTTGTATGTAAATATCATGTATAATATGTAAAATATGAAAACAGTAATTTCAATATTATTACATTACTATTATTGAAAACAGCATAACATTTGCTCTTTTATAAACTTAAGATGCATTCTAAACTGGACATGGTGGCGCATGCCTATAATCCCAGAGGTTCAGGAAGCTGAGACAGGAGGATCATGAGTTCAAAGCCAGCCTTGCAACTTAGCAAGGCCCTCAGCAATTTAGGGAGACCCTGTCTCAAAATAAAAAACACAAAGGGCTGGAGGTGTGATTTGGTGGTTAGGTAGCCCTGGGTTCAATCCCTGATACCCTTCGCCTCCAAAAACACACACACCCACAAAAGATACATTCTACTGTAGATGTTGAGTATATTGCTGTGTTTTAAAGTCACTTGAAGTAATTATTTTCTACCGACCTAAACCATCATATATTAATCATAGTTATTTAAAAGCCACTGACAGTTCTATCATCTGGACCACACATGAGTCTGTAGGTTGATTTTTCTCTTGACAATGGGTCATTTTCTCATGTGTTTTGATGGGTCATACTTTTTCCAAAAATACTGGGTACTGTATGTAAATGGATAGCAGAGTTTGAAACAGTTTTAATGCACACCTCTTTTTAATCTCAGGTTGTAAATGGGTGTGGTTGAGGCAATCTAGTCAAAAGCAGAACTGAGGTTGGAACCCAGAGATGGGTCTCACTGCTTGGAGCTTAGTAAGAGTGACCTGCATGAGGTCAGATGAGGAAGCGGATTGGGTTGGTCAGATTGGGTTGTCCACATGGGCTGCACACTGGAATTACCTGAGGAACTTTTGTTTTTTCTGATACCTTGGTAACACTCCCTGAGATTCTAATCTAACTGGTCTAGTTGAGCCTGGAAATCAAGATTTGAAAAGCTCTCCCTTAGTTCCATAATGCTACTAGGTTGAGAACCACTGGTTTAACAAAGCAAGTAGAAAAGGTGTGTGGAGACACAAGGTGCCCCTGGCTGTGGTTTATATGTTTGGACACACCCAAAATCCATATGCGGAAATCCTAAACCCCAAAGGGGTGGCATTAGGAGCCTTGGGAGGTGACTAGGTCCTGAGAACAGAGCCCTCCTGAGTAGTGTTAGTGTCCTTATATGGGAGGACCCAAGGAAGCCTGGTCACCCTGCGAGGTTACAGTGAGAAAACAGCACCCATGGGGAAGGAGCCATCACACTGAATTTGCTTCCTCCTCAATCATGAACTTCTTAGCTCCAGAACTATGAGAAATAAATTTCTGAAGGCTATCGATCCAGCCAGTTGTGACCTTTCGCTAGAGCTGCCCAGACAAACAGAGATGCCCTTCCTCTCACCCCAGGACTTCTGCCTGGGAGCCTTGTCTTACAACACTCTGTTCTCCAAAGACTGTGGGTAATGATGAAATTACCTGAGTTGCACCAGGGCTTCAGCTTAGTTTTCAGCCAAGGTTTTGAAACTTATTTGCTTCTTCATACAGCATTTCCATAATACCTCTGATGATTAGATGACCTAAAGATATTTATTAAAAATGAAAGATTTCCAAACCATTTTCCAGAATTTCTGAAGGTTGGAGTGGTTTGCAAAAGCTGCATTTTAAACAAAAGCCTCAACTTATTCTCATTATCGAGTAATTTAAAGAGATGATGCAATCAGCTCTATTGAAATTTTATCTTTTCTCTTCTCTTCTCTCTTTAAAAATCTATTTTATTGATAAAAGACTATTACAAAGCTTTTTTTCCCCTATGATCAGAAAATGTATTATATGTGTTTGGTTCATAAAGTACTTAATGACAACAGAGGCTTTCCTATTCTTGGGACATTCGGCAAAGAGAGGACAGTCATGAGATTATCATAAACTGCTTCACCCCTGATGAGGAAAGACAAGACATTGTCATGGTCACCTTGGATAGCAATGGCTCCAATAAAGGGCTTTATAACGATCACAGTATTCAAGAAAAATACTCAGGAAATAATTGACTTGAAGAGTATCCCCTATAAGGAATATTCCATACAAATCATAACTCTAGCAACAGGAAGTATCAAAAAACTGTGACCTACTTAAACATTTTATTTTAAGAGAGCCTAAAATTGGCTGGCTTTAACTATGAAAGAAAACAAAATAGTTGACTGCTGTTAGAGCAAATGGTCATTCAGATTCTTTGGGCCCAATTTCAATTATATTGACCTATTTCAGTCTTCATAGTTGGAACAATTTTATAAAATTCACTAACATGCAAGCAAGGGTCTGTGAATTTGCATCTCATAGCTTTAAATTTGAGAATACTTCATTTTAATTGGATTTCATGTTAGCTTGTATGCTAGAAAAATGTCTACATGAATGTTTTAGCTAACATATACATCTTCTTTGGTACAAAAATACCTGGCAATACTTTAGTAAATTTTAGTTGTAAGCAATTATAACAGTTTAGGTACCTCCATCTTAAACAGTATGTCTCCAATTTCTGTGAAATAACTTAGATGTCACAAAAAAAGAAGATTTGAATAAACAGAAAACATCACCCAAAACATTCAGAATAGCTTTTGCTTTTTTAGAGCTGAGCATCTGCTTATTAACTAATACAAGGACTATCTATTCTAATAAAGTGGATCTTGAGGATACAACCTGAAATAAGCCTAATTCTTTCACTTATGAAATTCTTAATAACTTTATCAGGAATTTTATGTGGCAGGCAAGAAGACATTTTTTGTTTGTTTAGTTTTGATATGGGGATTCAACCCCAGGGACATTAACCACTGAGCCACATCCCCAGCCTTTTTTATTTTTCAATTTCGTGACAGGGTCTCACTAAGTTGCTTAGGGCCTCGTTAAGTTGCTAGGCTGGCTTTGTAAATGCCATGTTTTTTCTCAACCTCCTGAGCCACTGGGATTACAGGCATGCACCACCACACTCAGTGCTAGAGGATATTTTGCTGAACTTTCCCCTTTAAGCAAAATATACTGTGAAGATACTAGAAATGTTTGCATAGTTTTCTCAGTGCCTCGGTCTCCTTTAAAATAATAACTGTAAGCTAAACAGCCAAATAGATATTTTGCTAGGCTTTGAAGAGCCATCTCTAATACTGGGGAAAAAAAAGTTAGCACATAAAAAAGAAAATAAAGGTCAAGGCTAATAGAGAACCTTGCTTGAAGTCCTTAGTTAGCATTATCTTGTTTCGCTTTGCGTCTGTGATAGCAACCATTTCAAGTTTGAGAAAGGCAACCATTTCTGTGAATCTGGTTTTTTATTTCATAGTTTAATTGACCTCAGTAAACTTTCACGTGAAAATGAAGTATCAATATTTGCATCTTGATAAATGTATGAATCTATATGTGGAAGACTGAGGCTGGAGTTCAAACAATATATGTAATTTGAAAATTCAAGAGCAAGAATATTCTCAGTGACTCTTTGCCCCCACACTCGCATTTGCTCACTTTGTGTGGTGTTCCATTCATTCACATTATGAATTTGCTGTCCTAATGAGAATAAAAATACATACTAATTTATCTGAGTGCACATATATTAATAGAACTCTTAGGGAAAGTACATGACAGCACTGTTATAAACAAAAACGCAGCATATTTCAAAGGTCCTTTTTTAACAAAAGATATGTTTAAATTAGGCGCTTTTAAGGTACACCAACCCTTTGGAATAAGAGGGGGTAATTAGAATACAGTGTGCATAATGCTTTATTGGCTGATGTTTCATTTTTGTATCTCTGGCTGCAATCCTAAATGCACAAAAGGCAATTTGATTTCTGGAATAAGGTTGTTCAGAGGGGGAGAATGACAGCAGGTTGGTTGTTTTTTTCCTGAGAATGGAATAGCAATATAGGAAAACACAAAATAGGCCGTCAGACAAAGGCTAATTGCATTAGTCTAATTCACAATCACGGAGTTCACTTAGCTAACTTATGGCTTCCGATAATATGTTTGTCACAAGAGGAACCTTGTAAAACTTGATGGCTAGATCCATTCCAGCATTTGGTTATTAAGTGTGAGAGAGAAAACTTCTATAGTCTGGATCTTAAATGTCCCCCGGAGACCTGTGTGTTACAGGCTTAGTTCCCAGTCCTTAGCTCTTTTGGGAGGTGGTGGAAGTTTTAAGAGGTGAGCAAGATAAGTCATTAATGTTGTGCCCTTGAGGGTGACAGTGGGACTCCAGTTTCTCTCTTCTCTCTCTCTCTCTCTCTCCAGACATGAGGTGAATAGGCTTTCTCTGCCATAAGCTTCTACCATGACATAATGCCTTACCATAAGTCCAGAAGCAACAAGAGCCAACCCAAACTTGGACTGAAACTTCCAAAACGGTGAGTCAAAATAAGCCTTTCCTCTCTGATTATCTCAGATATTCTGTTAGAGTAATAGAAAGCCGACTAATGGAAAATAGGAGAGGGACTATTGCCACAACAGATCCTGGAAGAGGCTCCAGGATCGGCTTGTGGGAGAAGTTTAGAAAAATTTGGAGAAACAGGCAAGAGAAAGCCTTGACTACTCTAATGGCCAATTCCAGCGAGGGGTCAGAAGACCAGACTGCTGACAGAAATGAGAACAAGACAGGTTACACTCACGAGCTTCGGAGGGAAATGAAGTCTCTATTAGGAACTGGACTAATGGCCATCCTTTGGACACGGCAAGGAATTTGGCTTCCTTTTCTCCGTGCCTTGAGACATTGCAGGAGTGCATGGACACATATCCACACCCACCCCTTTCCCTCTGCAGAGACCTGAATCTCAGAGGTTCCTCTTTGCTTCTGCCATCCATAACTCATAGATTAGCTTTATACTAAAGTTAGCTAGAAATGCATAAAACCCTCCCCAAATGCTCTGTAGTCCCAAGAAGGTCACCTCTGAATGGGTGCTTTCCAGAAACACTGACCACAACAAAAACAAACACAAGCCACTCCAATCGACACAGAAACTTTAATCATTGGTGTCTTCTTTAGATCCACTGAGCAGCAATTCTTCCTGACCTAGGTGAATGAGAGAAGATGTATACAGCCCACACTCCTGTAGAGGCTACTTTTCAAAACACCAGGCCACTGAGGGACAAAAAATCGAGTACAGTTACAGGAGTCCAAGTCTTAAGGTGATGGGTTAGTTTACCTGATGGGAGAGACTGCAAGGTAGCCCAGCATTCAGGCAACAGCATGGAGACCGCTGGCTGCTTTTAGCCAAACTCACATTGAAATTCAAGAGCAAAATTCAGAGCAAAAGGATTTGAAAAACTTTGCATCCTGGCCAAAAACTCAGGTTGGTAAAGTTGCAACGAAGAAGAAAGTATGGAGAAGCTGAGCACTTTGCCCCAAGACAAGGGGAAAGATGAATTGACATTATTTCAGAAACTGGCGAGACCCACCTATCATAGACTCCAAGGTGTTAAAGTGCAAACTCATTTCAAAGACTTTCCAGAAGAGTGTCCAGGGTACGCTGATCATCCCGGATGGCCCAATCCAGCAAGGCAGTCAGAAGCTGCTGCAGCTGTGGTTCAAGCAGACCTAAGTTCATCTCATGCTGGCAACAGGGTATGGCCTTATCCATGTGATGCTAGCTGGGCAGACATGCAGAAGGCAAGAACTATGGGGTCATGAAGCTTTCCACCAACATTCAAAAAAAAAAAAAGAAAAGAAAAGAAAGAAAAGCCTGGGAGGCCAGGAACAGTGTAGCAGTTTCAGAGTCTTGCAAGCAGCCCTTGACAGGATGATGAACAGAACTGTGAGGTAGTAAATCTGCAGCTGCAGTGGAGATCCCAAGAAGCTAACTCCATGCCAGCAACACAAGAGCATTCAGCTTGCAAAATCATCCCAAGACAATGGCCAGTGGACAGCAGCCAGCCAGACGGTACAGACTGAGCTATCCCAGGCCTGTGAGCCCACACCCTGCCTTACAGTGCTCTGGGTGCTGGACATGCAGACCTAGGATTTAGTGTTTTTCCGGCTGGATTTTGGTCTTGCTTTGATCCACTCCCTCCTTGCTAAGTTACTGTTCCTCACTTTGCAATGGGAATGTTTACTTTGTGCCTTTGTATCTTGGACATATGCAGTTTTCTTTTTATTTCCACAGGGGCTCGTGGCTGTTCTCCTTGAGTCTTAGAGGAAATATTGAACTTTGACTTTTGAACAACACTGTGGAGCCCTGGGGTGGCATGCTATGGCTTGGATAACTGTTCCCCAAAGGCTCATGTGTTAAAGACTTTGTCTCCAACCTGTGGCACTATTAGGGGGTGGTAGAACCCATAAAAGGTGGGTCCTAATCAGTAGAAGGAAGTACCCTCCAAGGGCTTGTAGGACTCAGGTTTCTACATTTATTTATTTTTCTTCCTAGCGATAAGTTAATCAGTCTTTCTCTACTACAAGGTAGTGATGACTGCTTCACTCCAAGTCCAAAAACAAACTGACCATGGACCCAAACCTCAAAACCTGTGAGCCACAGTAAACCTTTTTTTTTTCTTTTTAAGATGATTATCTCAGGTATTTTGTTATGATAATTGAAGGCAGACTAATACAAAACACACATTTCTACTGGTATCTTATCATTCACCACTTATAGACTAAGAATCACAGTCATTCTTCAAACAGGAGATGGATTTCTATGAAATGCATCAGGTATAAAGGAGGATATTGTATGAGAGAGCAGAAATCTGTGTAAGAATAAACAGATGAGGTCTGGGCTCAAATAGAGAAAAAAAAAACATGAGGGAGAAAGCACAGAAAAATAAGAAGTAGTGACAGTGTACTTAATGTGATAATAGAGACCAAATAGAGAGCAAGTAAGACAGAGTGCACTCATGTATTTAAAAAAGAAGATAAAGTGCAATCAACTATTCTGGTTTTTTTCCAAGAAATGAATATTTATTCTGATCTTAAAGGAAGAAATTCAGAATATATATTCCCTGGATATACTATGTGAGGCTATTCTAGTGAGACCAATATGGATTACTAAAGTAATTTTGATATCATAAGCTCATTAGTTTAGTAGGATAATATATATTGAAGTTGAGAATAAATTTGCACAGTTTATTAGATATTCTGCTAATGCTATTAATGTGGTGGTCAATGGTAATAAATCTTTGAAGTTCAAAAACAGGACAGGATAACAGAAGTATTTAAAGTGTTTGGCACAGGAAGAACAGGCTCTGAGCGCCTTTGTATTACAATATGATCAGTACTCATTAAGCAATGCATCAGCAATAGGATTAAAGTGTGGGAATTTAAAGGCAATAATTTATATATATGGAGAGAGAAAGAGTGAGAGTACATTTTCATGAGTGCCCTAAACTATTGCATAGGATCTTTTTGTCCTTTAGCAAATCATCTGATTTCAAACCCCAAATTCTACTCTTCACCTAGTGCCCTGTAGAGGCTCTCCTCTTTTCATTAGCTGCATTCATTAATGTCTTTCTTAAAACAATTTTCATTTCTAAGTTTCATAAATGTTTTTGTTATGTTCTAGCCATTATACTAAAATCTAATGTTTTTCTTTCAAATGAAAATTTAAAAGGCTGCCTTCAAGAAGCTAAATTACATTAAGACCATCTAAAAGAACAATAAAAAACTACAAATAAAAAAGTGACATAAAATTAAGAATCCTGTCACCACAAAAATCCTTAAATAATAAAATGAGCACAAATAAAATGAGCAGATGTTTTCCTTTAAAAACAATGTCTCTAATGTGAAACGTAAAGTAGAACAAACAACTAAGAACAAGTCGATCCATTGGATTGGAACAAGGTTGTAGATTCAAAGAAAAAAAAAACAACTCATTTTGTTTCCATCTTCTATACATAAGAGAGTTTGTCTTCAAATTTGAAAATGTAATACAAATATTTCAAAGAAAGAACTGCTCTTTGAATTGTGATGCGTCATTAGGAAAGAGCACAGGGGTTGTTAAAATTAATTCACCTAGGCTTGTTCAATTTGCATTACATGGTATTGGAATAATTTATAGATATTACTCAGCCACTGTTCTGCATCCTTAAGATATCGTAAAAAAAGAAAAGAGGTTCTAAAACACAGAAAACTTTAGATTTTTTAAAAGCAACATTATGGGTTGGATTTTTGACTGTACAGATAAGTGAACTTGGTATAAGATCAAAATTTAGTGACATAATGTGTCTTGCTACTTTTTTTGGTCAAATTCTTCTAGTTTGGCTTATGAAGAGTGTTGTGCTTATCTAGTCTCTCCATAATATTTTTCCTACTTTCCAGGAACACAACAATATTTTTATTTCCTAAAGCCCAAATAGACAATAGAAATATATTGTCATGCCTGTTTGGTAAAGTATTTATTAAAGAATAACTTCCATTGTCCCTGAGGATGCTGGGTGATGGGTTCCAGAACCCTCACGCATGTCAAAGTCCATGGATCCTCAAGTCCTTACATAAAATTGTGTCATGTTTGCATATAATCCCATACATGCTCCTGTACACGTTTAAATCATTTCTAGATTACTTATAAGACCTAGTACAACGTAAATGCTATGTAGGTCACCGTTTTACAGTATTGGTTGGGGAATAGTGACAAGGCAAAAACGTCTGTACTTCATCAGGAAAAAAAAAATTGCAATTTAAAAAAATATATTTGCTCCAAGGTTAGTTGAATCTTAGGAGATTCAACCCAAGGATGTTGAATGCAAAGTGAAAAATTTTAGAAATAGATTCTAACAACTGAGTTGGTTTTTAAAATTCCACATATTCATGAAGCACAACTAGAATAACAATGTTACCATCACCTTAGAAAGACCCCCTTCCAGTTTCTTTTTTCCCCAGTCATGGCAATCACGACTTCTCCAAAGAATAATTTCAGCTATTTTTAAACTTTATATTAATGCAGTATGATCTCTTTCAATTGTGAGGCTTATCCATATTAATGCAGGAAGTTGGAGTTTTAAAGTTTTCCTTGCCGTAACACACTCTAATATGTGAATATTATCACAGTTTCTGTACCTATTTTTGTTGCTGGACATTTTGAGACATTTAATATTTGGCACCACTAGTGGTAATTTGATATAAATATTTGACTTTAGCACATGTCTATCTGGTTAACATGAATATGCATGTCAGCCATTCACCTGTTACCCTTTATTAGATATTAATAACAGCGATTCCAAAGGTGATGGCTGACATGTTATGAACAATAGACCATGTGCTAAAGTCAAATACGTCCACAATTTATAATCCTTGCAAACAATGTGGTAAACCACGATTTTTTTTTTAATTAGCCATTTTGGAGAGTCTATGTAATAATTATTTCAAGTTTTATTTTTTGATTTCTCTGAACTCCAATAAAGGTGAGAAACTTTGCATTTTTTTTTAACTGTCCCTTTATGTGTGAATTATTATAAAGACCTTTTGCAAATCTCTTGTCCATTTCTTTCATAGTATCATGCCTTTTACTTATTGATTCATATGAGATCTTTATATGTTTTGCATTTAAACCACAGAAAATTGGGGGGAAGAGTTATCCATAAAAATGCATATTCCTGTTCATGAAACAAGGTGCAGCAGCCCTCCCTTATCTGCTGTTTAACCTCCCAAGGTTTCAGTTGGCTTATGGCTTAGACCTTAAATGTCCCCCAAAGCTGTGCTGAAGAATTGATCCCCAGCAGATGGCCCTATTGAGAGGTGTTGGAGACTTTAGGAGATAGGGCCTGGTTTGAGGAAGTAAGTCCTGGGGGCATGCCCTTGAAGGCTATCTTAGGACTCCAGCCCCTTCTTTTCTCTCTTTGCTTCCTTCCTCTGACACACACTTCTTCCATGTTTTATTGCCTCACCACAGGCTCAAAGGCAACAAGAACCAAGTGACCATGGACAGAAGCCTCTGGAACCATAAGACAAAATAAAACATTTCCTCCTTTTAGGGTGTTTACCTCAGGTGTTTTGTCACAGTACAGAAAGCTAACTACAACACAGTTGTTTATGGTCAACAATGTTCTGAATATATTAAATTAAAAAATCACAGAAATAACCATTCATAAGTTTGAAACTGGGCACTGTTTTGGTTAGTATGATGAAATATGACATCCACTCTGTCCCATTGATATATGAATCATTTCTTTGTCCAACATGTATACACTACACATGCTACCCACCTGTTAGCCCTTAGGAACTTTTTGGGTTATCAGATTGAATGTTGTAGTATCCCAGTGTCTGTGTTCAAGTAACCCATATGGAGTAGCCTAAAACTAGGTCACAATGTCCACGCCACTCACTTCACTTCATCTATTTACATAGCCATTTCATTGTCTCACATCACCACAAAAGAAGTTGAGTATAGTACAATAATATTTACACACCTTCTATTACAGGATATAATTATTCTATTCTATTAGTTGTAGTTCATCTCTTACTATATCTTATTTATAAGTCCAACTTTATGTTACGTATGTATCTGTAGGAAAAATAGATTATTACAGTCATATGTATAACCATCTTTATATGGTTTGGTAGTACCCATGGTTTCAGGCATCCATTGGGAGTCCTGGAATGTATTCCCCATGGAGAAGGGAAGACTATTATACAATTTCTTCATGAATTTAAATCTTCTGAGCAATGCTTAACAGTTTCCAATAGTCTTCAATTTTTTTCATTATTTATTACTATACATTCAATATTTTTGATGCTACTAAGTGGTAGTTTTATAAATTTTCTTGTGTCTTTGTTGCTGGAATGCACAAATTATTTTGTTTTATTTAATTTATTATTAACTTTGTATCCAGAGACCTTGCTAATGGTTCTCCCACAAAGTCTTTTCACTTTTCTAAAACACAATTATGTTGCCTGCAAGCAGTTAGAATTTTATTACTTCGATAGCGCTCCTTACATCTTTTACCTCCATTTCAGGCTCTGTTACATGACTTTGATATTACATGATAAAAGAGCACCCTATATGCAAATTTATATTCAAGAATCAAAGATATTTATGCTACTTTTTAAATAATAGTTTTGTCTCATTTCATTGTGAGAGAGCACACTAAATGACCTGTCAAATTTAAAAAGAGGCTTTTACCTTTTTAAAAAATAAATAAAATTTCGAAAATGTGTTTATTTTATGATTTTAATGAAAAGCCAGTCTTTTCAAAGGGGCCATATGGTGTGGCCCCTTATTCTAAATTTCTTTTTAAATCTCAGGATATACTATAAATAACAAAGAGTTATCATTACAGATTATCATTTGAAAATAAATGAATTGAGAAAAACATAACAATTGCCCAAATAGTTTAAATAAATCTTATGTCATGGAATGTCAAGACAACAGATAAAAGAAAAGTGAAAAATTGCAAGTGTTCCTGTCCATTGCCTTATTTACATTATTTAATATATTACAGGTAGAAGTGACAGGTTTCTTTTTCTCCATAGTTGCTCTAATAAGTTGTATCAATCTTTTTCTTTCTGAAGTAAAATTGTGAAAATGTATTAAGTATAAGAATTTTCAGAGATTACTGTGTGGGAGTATTAAGGCTGCATGCAACTTCAAATTTCTTCGTGGTTTTTGGAAGGTTTGACTTATCTCTGTCTAGTAAATTATGTACTATTTTCTAATATGAAATTCATTTGGTTTAAATTAAGCAGAATGTTCTTAACTTCTCCAGAAATTAAGCCAGTGAAAAAGCATAAAGTAAGACTCAGACATTTCCAAGAACTCAAAAGAAAAGTTAAAGTATGTTTAGTCTAGTGAGTATCTCTAAGAGAAGGAAGAGAAAAATATTAATTGTTCAAAAGAGCATGCTGTTTCTCCTCTGCATTACAGGATTTTTAACATGAAAATCCTAAATTAAACTTTCACCCACTTTCAAAGAAATCAGTCCAAATATGTCGGGAATGTTGATGGGCCAACTGATCTCAGGTGTCTGTGAACTTTTCTACCTGAGCCATTCTACATCCCTTTTCTTCATCCAATTTAAGTATCTCCTTCATGGAGATCTCCAACTGTATAATACCATTCATCAAGTTAAATATCTTAACAACAAAATTTGTCTTGGAAAAAGAAACACACGGTGCTCTTCTCTTCTCATACCATATTGGGAAAGAAAAAGTAATGATGTTTTTGAGGGCTCAATTTTTCTATCCTGTTGAAGGGATTTCTTAAAAGTTGTATGACTGATACTACAGACATGTACAAATGAGAAAAAAAAATGATGTCATTGTATTTTTAAACCCCTAAGTACTGCCCAGAAATTGAGAATTGCAACTTTGTTCCAATCAAGTATGAATTGGGAACAAACATGTTCTAATTCTTAGGACTAATTCTCACAACACTATTGCCCTAAATAAGACAAAGCATAACTTGGCCAGGGTTTCTGTGTATAGGGCAGGTTACCATCCCGATGTCTTTGATGTTTCCTGTATGGGAAAACTGATAGGGACTTTTAATGTTAAGGTTCACTGTAAGAAACACAAAAAGAGAAATTAAAATGGATTTAGAAAGATTCTTCTAATGGAAAGGAATCCAAGGCAAACAATCAAGGTCGGCGAGTACTGGTGTCCATTATCAAAGACCCCAGGGCTCTGTTGCCCTGCTCCATCACCTGGCCTTACCCCCTCACAACATGTGCCACGGGATCCTCAGCTGATTGCCAACTTAATTTCA
Organism: Callospermophilus lateralis; assembly: GCF_048772815.1. NCBI lineage: Eukaryota > Metazoa > Chordata > Mammalia > Rodentia > Sciuridae > Callospermophilus > Callospermophilus lateralis. The sequence continues at coordinate 17,172,238 of NC_135308.1, read as the reverse complement.
CCAGTATACAAAAGCTTTGCTCCATTCCCTCTCAGGCCTTTATGCTGTTATTATCACAAACTTCATCCATATACATTCTGTTCCAGTCAACTGATTTATATTGCCTTGCTCAGTACTTTTTTAAACCAGACAGGAAAAAAAAAAGTTCAATTTGAAAAAATATGTTTTCTGTCTTTTATACTGAGAGTCTTTTAATGGTGGGCAAACTTAGAGATCTTATAAGGACAAACCTTTTGCACAGCTCAGCCAAAGAGCCATGAGACACGTAAAATAATGTGAATTAAATCCACTCTGCCTGCTGGGAATGCGGGCCATTATTTTTATTACCACCACTAAGCTAGGAAGCAAGAAATGGAACCAAGGTAAGTTACAATGCCATAAAGCTCATGGTTATTACTGAATCCTGCCATTTTTCTGGCATAAGTGTTTCCCAGGTTGCTGCAAACTTTTGGTTAATTTCCGGAGTTCTAAAAAAGTTTGCTCTGACATTACTTTACAGTTTTATTCTCCAATGCTTTTACTGAAGGGCAAATTTTCAGAGGTTCTTACTATATAATTTTTGCTGATGTCACCCAACTATGACATATTAATGCAGCAATCAAGAAGGAAAAAGAGTCAAAGAAGGGTATGACCTCCTCTGAGGATATTCCCAACTTTTTTTACACACACAATGCTTTTTCTTCTAACATTGGGAAAATTTATTACATCCCACAGCTAGCTCAAGACAGGCTGGAAAATATATGTATTCACAGTGGCCATGTACCCTGCTAAAAAGCAGGGGTCTAATATGAAGCAACCATGAGAGAATGGTTTTTAGGGCAGAAAAGAGCAGCTTCATTATGAAAAGTTACCTAAAGGAACTTTATAGCTATGGTCTTGGAATCAACCTCATAATTCTGTTCAGCTACTTTCTCCAGCCCAGTGTTGAAGATCTCTTGGGTATTGAGATGTCTAGTTCATCCAACTCGAATGTGGCTTCTTATTCTGCAGCACATAAAGCCTACAGTAAGTCAGAAAATGAGGATGACAGAAAAAAGTCACCAAGGATTAGTTCATAGCAATAATCAGGCAACACTTGTCAGAAATTGCAAGGATCTGACTTCTCAGGGAGTAAGCAATCTGAGGGACCCTGGGTCCCTTGTCTTTTCTCTCCTAGAATTGTGCTAAAAATGAAAAATAGAAAATCACCAAAATAATAATTTCTCAGCTACTTCCTATTACACGCAGTGCCCTCAGTTATCATGTTTTCTTCCTTCCTATGTACTGCAGGCAATACTTGGGTTAATATTTTTACTTCTGGAAAACGGGACATCTGCTTTCCATTCTTCCATACCTGAGTTCTTAAAATCCACTTCTATTGTGATCTGGACCTGAAGAACCCACAACTCAACTCTTGCACCCCACATGCTGTGTGACCTGCATCTCTCTCTTTACATGAACACTTAAGACTATGACACTGGGTCTCTTGCTTCCGTTGCTGGGAGGGGGCAGGGGAACGTATCCACTGCCAAGCTAGGCAGCTGAAATAGTGGTCTCTAAGTCAAAGGGCGTACTCTTGCCTTCCAAAATCTCCTATGGGCATGTTTGCTAAGTGAAAGTTAACCAGTGAAACTCCCTCTAGGTTATTTGGATAATGTAGTATTTTGTTCTACAGATTTCAGCATCCAGTAAATATGGTTGCGGGGGGGGGGGTGAAAATGGCATTGATTGACACTGGTTTAATATCTGCTAAAAATACCAAAGCAATCTAGCCATGATTATTTTAAAAAAAAAATTATTTTGTCCATGGACAGCTACAGTTGTCCTGTGAGAATGGGGACAGGGAACACAGAGAAAATCAAGTGACTGGAAGAATATTCTCTTTGGGATTAAAATGAAAGAATTAAAATAGGGAGGATGAGTTATAGTTATCTATTTAGTCCACATTACCCACCACAAGAAAAGAGAAAGTCATTCACTTTCCTATTCTCCCTTTCTCCTTCTCCTCCTCCTCCTCCTCCTCCTCCTCCTCCTCTTCTTCTTCTTCTTCTTCTTCTTCTTCTTCTTCTCTCTCTCTCTCTCTCTCTCTCTCTCTGTCTCTCTCTCTCTCTGTCTCTCTCTCTCTTTCTTTATTCTTTTTCTTAATTAATAATAACTGGAGCACTAGTCCTCTCTGTGATTTATGTGCAAAAATGAATAAACCATTTCTGAGTACTACTAAACCCCATAGTAGATATTGATCTTAGTAATTCATTCATTTTTTTCTTGTCTTTGTTGGTTGACTGGTTGGCTGGTTTTATTGGAGTTTTTCATTACAGTGGATTATTTATGCAGCTTCCGTGGAGGGTGGTGGTTACTCACTGAGATTTCATGAAATATTTACTAGCTCTTTTTATCTCATTTTTGGGGATTATAATTGTAAAAATTGTATATGTTTAATGTGTACAACATTTGTTTTGATATATATGAACACCCATATATACACACTGTAAAATTATTGCCACAATCAAGCTAATCAATAATCGATATATCCTTTATCTCACAGTTACCTTGTGTCTGTATGCATGTGTTTTGAGAATACTTCAGAGTGCATTTCTAGTATAGAATACAGTAATATTAACTGTCATCACAACATTGTACATAGATATCCAGGACTTTTTATCCTGTATAACTGAAACTTTGTACCTTTTGACCAACATCTCTTGATTTCCCCCACCTTCAGCCCCTGGCAACCTCTATTCCTCTCTGCTTCTGTGAGTTCAACCTTTTAGATTCCACATATGAATGAGACCATGTAGGGTTTTTCTTTCTGTACCTGGCTTATTTAATTTAACACAATGTTCTCCAGTTTTGTTCATATTGACAATGACAAGATTTCCATATTTCTTCAGGTTAAATACTATCCCGTTGTGCACATGTGTGTGTGTGTACATATCGATTCTATTTGTCTTCATCCACTTCTCTGTTCAGAACACTCAGGTTGATTGCTCAACTCTTGTGAATAATGATATAATAAACACGGGTGTGCAGATATCCCTTCAAGACCCTGATTTCATTTCCTTTGGATGTATACTCAGATGTGGGATCACTGGACCATCAGGGAAGTCTCTTTTTCCATTTTAAACTATCTGAGCAACTTTCATACATTTTCTACATTGGTCTATTTACTTTCCCACCGTGGGGTGCAATGGTTCCCTTTAATCCACAACATCCACAACTCTTTTTTTCCCACACTTTTTCCAGATCTTCACCTTTTTTGTTATAGTCCCTTAAACAGGTATGAGGTAACATCTCATTGTAATTTTTATTTACATTTCCTCAGTGATTTGTGATGCCAATTGTTTTTTAAATAAAATGGAGTCATATGTAAAAAAAAAAAAAAAAATGCCCAGACCAATGTTGTGGGGCTTTCCCTACTGTTTTCTTCTGATATTTTTATAGTTCCAGTTCTTACATTTAAGTCTTTAATCTATTTTGGGTCCAATATCCTGCATTTGGATATCCAGTTTTCTCTGTAACATTTACTAACGAGATGGTTCTTTCCTTACATGCATTCTAAGCACTTTTGTTCAAGACCAACTGATTATAAATATGTGGATTTGTTTCTGGGTTCTCTGTTTCATTGGTCCACATGTCTGTTTTATATAAAAACAGTGCTATACTATTTTGATGACTGTAGCTTGGTAGTATATTTTGGAGATCCATGTGATCCTTCCAATGTTGATCTTGTTCAACATTGATTTGCATACTTGGGGTCTTCTGTGGTTTCATACTGACTTTTATATTCAAAGTTACTAATGTCTACTCTTTTTCTTACTTTCCTGCATTTCTCTTCTTTTTTCTTTATTTATTTTGGAGAAATTCAAAAAATTAGAAAAAATCAATCCATTATCACTCTAAAACATGCCTGGTAAAGTTATTGGAACCACTGAGGCTCTTCAATTAAGAAAATCATGGTGGTCTTCAATAGATGCTCTCTGATCCAAAGGCATTGTGGTCTTATTCTGAGCAATCAAATATGTATCAATATTTCTTAGCTTCTCAAACACTTACAAAAATTAAACTTTTTGAAATGGAGACCAAAGACATATTTGAGCATATTCAATAACATTCTTAAAAGAGACTGCCTGCAATTTAATATTCATTTTAATTTAAAACATATTTTTGACTCTTTTGTCCTGACAGTATTTGCCATCTCAGGCAAATGTCTCAAAGACATGTCACTTGGCAAACAAAAATTTCTATTTTATTAATTTATTTTCCCTTCAAATTCTTTTAATTTTTTTTTCTTAGACACAAAAGACAGAGCAATGACATGAAATAATACATTGCTCCCCGGAGAATTATTCATTATCCATTAGTCATTCATCAAGTGCTATTAAGCATTTTAAAAATGCAAAAAGCATAGCTAGTCTGTGACAAAAGCGTTCATATAATTAGTAGAATGAGTATAATGACTTAGGGAGAAAAAAAGTCTCCACAAAGAGAAAGATGAAAGTCTTTGGGAAAATGTAAAAGACTGAAAGAAGTATAATTACCTTATTTATTCTCCCAACCATCCTGTTTTGAACAGAATGATGTTAAAACAAATCCCAGTTGGATCATATTGGAATACTGATATATCAAAGTGCCGTCTTCTGGACACTGACAGTGTTAGTGGTACAGAAATCCACTGGGAGACATGTTGGTATTTGAAATAAACATTCTTTAGCTTCAAGCTTGAGTTACAATAAGAATAACACCAATAGGTTTGTGTCCTAGGCCAGAATGAGAAAGTAAGGCAATAAATGTGTCTGTCAGGTGATAGAGAAGGAAATGAAGGAAGGAAAAGATTGTTCTTTGGAAGATAGAACAAAGTTCTTTAAAAGTGGCATCAGAGATCCTATTTTTCTGTTTTCCCCCCAGGGTGGCTTTTGAGACATCCCATGCCGGTTCTTTTAATGTTGTGACATTTCACAATGATGTGCCTTAGTGTGGTCTATTTATGGGCATATTTTCTTTCTGCAGTTCAAAATTGCATGAAGATATTTTCTTTCCTTGTTTCTGTATTTTACAAATGTGTATTTCCAATAAAAGAAAAAACAAGCAAAAAAAAAAAAAAGGTGTATGATTCCAGATAGTTTGGAGCAATGCATATTTACTCCGAATGATTATGTTCTAGGGGGAAACCCGAGGTTTGAAGAGGGGAAATATTTAGATTAAATCCTGCTTTATATCTTATTAGCTGTCTAACATTGGTCAAATTGCCTCCCATTGGATTTGTAAATGTTGAGTGAAAATGGAGACCATGATATCTATGTTTGAAAGTTGTTATCAATGAATAAAGATGATACATAGGGGGAAGTAGCTAATGAATGAAGAGTCTGTTCTCAAAGAAGAGTTTCTCCCTTTGCTTCATTACTGTAGCTCTTGATTTTTCATTTATCTCCATCCTTTAGAGCAGTGCTTCACACAGCTTAATAACGAATGATTCCTTTTTTAAGAAGCGGGAAGGCTTTGAGAGACAAACTCACGTATAACATCTTATTCAATGAAAATGTCTTTTAACTGTGAATTGTTACTGCAAAAGAAAAATACATTTACATTAATGATGCTTGAGTGATAATGATAACTATCCAGAGATGTTTGCCATGACCATTCTGAATAAGCTAAGCATGTCCATATTAAATATAATGTTGAAGCGTAACCTCTTCCTCTAGAGTGGAATGTGAGCATTCTTCTGCGTGAAGAGAACTGTTCCCTTGATTCTCACCCTGTGGGGTTTTAGTTCCTCTGCCTGAAGGATGTTTTTCCCATATCCTTTTGTTATGCATCTCAATCCTTAGGACTTTAAAATTACTTATTTGCTTAAGGCAATACTCCTAGGAGATTTATCCCATACACAACCAATTATAAAGGAACACATATTTATTTTATAACTGCTGGAATAGTACTTGTCTTACCATCGAAATTATGACACAAAATAAAGTTGAAAGCCTATCTTAATCTGCTGCTTGCTATAGCACAAGACTACAGACTTGGTGGTTTATAATGAACAGAAGTTCCAGTGCATGGTTCTGGGTCCCAGAGGCTAGGAAGTCCAAGTTAAGCAACTGGCACCTGGCCAGGGCCTTCTTACTATACCACTCCACAGGGAAGGAGAGGAAGAGGGGGAGAGAGAGAAGGAGACTGCAGTCTTTTTTATAGTGAGCCCAGTCCCAAGACAATGAACCCACTCTCGTGATAATATTAATTCATTCATTTCACCCTTGGGCCTAATTGCATTTTTGTAGACCTCACCTTCAAAATTTGCATTGGGATTACTTCCCACATCCGCTTTTTAGAGGACATAACCAATCCAGAGCAGACCCTATTCCAGAACTTCATCCTTCCTGTTTTGTGGATTTTCAAACCATTGGTCCTCTACTGAAGAAATTAATTAGAGACACAGCATTATTGACTACTTGATTTTCAACAGATTGAGAAGCATAAAGTTGATTTGTCTTGGGGATTGGTTATGCATGGCCTCGGGTGAGGCTGACAAATGACTTACTCATGTGGCTCATTCTTAGGGTGGCTTCTATTTGTCTGGCTTATGTAGAAGAGCATATCACATGAATTTAGATGAACAGCCTCTCATTCGAACCAAGGTTTTGTGTCATTTATGTTAGGAGGAGGCTTTTAAGACAGTCTGACATCTTACTTTGGCTTTGTGAGTATAACATCTTTGATTTAAAGCAATGGCTATCTTGAGTGAAAAAGGAAATGAGGAATTCACCACATATTTTCTACTCCTCTTCTAGAGTAGCATGACCTTTAGAAACAGTAAGTTTCCTTATATTGACTGGTTTTAATATAGCAATGCTATTCTGATATCAACCACCCAGAGTTAGTGTAGGCACCACAGGTTAGGGCAGAGTCCAGAACAAGACCACCATCATTCAAATACCAGCTGAAAGTTAAAAGGTCCTCATACTGCCCACACTTCTGACCCCACTGGCTGCAAATTTGGTTTCCACCATATCCTTTTGCAAATTCTTGCCTCTTTATCTGCTCCCAACATAGGAAAAGTACTAATAGATTGTATTTAAAAAAAAAAAAAAACAAGAGTTGAATCCCAGAGTGCTTAAACACTGAGCCACATTCCCAGCCCTTTTTATTTTTTTTATTTTGAGACAGGGTCTCTCTAAGTTGCTTAGGGCCTCACTAAGTTGCTGAGGCTAGCTTTGAACCTGAGGCCCTCCTGCCTCAACCTCCTAAACCACTGGGATTACAGGTGTGCACCATTGCACCATACAGATTGAATTCTTAATCTCCATTTGATTTTATTTTATTCTTTCTGTAAGTCATTTTGCAGCAATACTTTTGTTACCTGATTCTCTAGAAAATCCTCAGGTCCTATGGATTCATTATCCACAGGACAATGACTTTCATCTCCATCCCAGATTTCTTCGCTATGTTACACAGTCATGCATCTAAATGTTCATTACCTGCCTCCCTACTTGATTATCTGATATGGATCTGACATTAAATTTGGCAAGTGCTAAAATATGATCCCCTTAATATTCATCCCTGCTTTTTTCTCCATTTCTATTCCAAGAAATGGTAACACTGAATTACATAAGCCAATACTGTGGTTCCTGGACCCATTTTTTATTCCTCCTTTTGCTATTAATTCTTACATGTAATGCATTAGCAAAAACACTTCCATCTGGGGTGACAAAAATCTACTACTTTGTTCAAGTCTTTTCCAGATTTGATAATGAACATTCGACATCCTGAGAAACGTTTCAATTCTGAGTCAATCAGAATGGTTGGAGACCCTAGTTCCATCTCCCAAATGTATCCTGTTTCTATCCTATTCTCTGCATCTCTGCTGTTACCAAGTCTAACACAGATCAGCAACATCATCTGCTTGCACTAGGAATATAAATTACTTTCTGTTTTTTTTTCTTTCTACTCTCAACCCATTATTTATAGAGAAGTTGGAGTTCATATTTTTAAAGCCTACAAAATGTGGCACACATTTCTGTTTTTAAAACACTTCTGTGTTTTTCATTACATTGACTCGGTTTCTAGTTTGCCTTTCTCTTTTTAATTTTAAAATAATTAATTGAGGGGCTGGGGTTGTGGCCTCGTGGAAACTTTTGTTTCCATAAGACACATACCCAGAATTGGGTTTGCTAGGGAAGGAGCCTCCATACTGCTGCCCATCAAGGTTGCACCAAACTGTATTTTCTTCTTGCATGTGCATTCATTTACTTTTCCCCACACCCTCACCAATGTTGTCTGCTACCTCTTGTCTTTTTGCTGTGAGTTGATATCTCATTATGGTTTTGGTTTGCATTTCCTTGTTGACTAGCAACTTTGAACACCTTTTTGTATACCTGTAGCCTTTGGTATATCTTCTTTGGAAAAAACAATTAGGTCCTATGTGAGTTGAACCTGCCTGGTTTTCTAAGTTCATTCCCACTACTACAACAAAAATACCACAGATTGTGTAGTTAATAGATAATGGACATTTATTGCTCAGAGTTCTAGAGATAGAGAAGTCCAAGATCAAGGTACCTGCAAGACCAGTGTCTGGTGAGCACCTGGTCTCTGCTTGCAAGATGTCACCTTGACTGCCATGTCCTTACCTGGTGGAAGAGATGGAAAAGCAAAACGTACATCCCTCAATTTCTTCAACTTGCTTTCTTCAACTTCTTTTATATGAACACTAAAAGCACATACATTCAAACCAGAGCATTCCACCCATAGCCCTTCAAAATCCATGTCCTTCTCACATACAAAACATATTAATCCATCATAATAGCCTGAACCTTTTAACTCATCCCACTATCACAGTTGTAGTTCCCATTTCCTGAAATGTTCTGCTCACTTTTGATCAATTGTCTCAACTCACATGCCACTTTCAAGACAAGTCTTTCCTCAGTACATTTTCTGAAAACTCTCTGACTATTCCCTTTCCTGTGTTCCTGCTTAATTTCCTTAAGCACCTGGAATTCTCATTTTGATTTATTGTTTTCTGCCTGTCTTCTTCTGTCCTATTTCTAGAGTCTAAAGTGTATCTCATCAATAGTGGGACCTCAATATATGAACAAATAACAAAAACTGTACAGCATAAAAAAGACCTGCCAGAAATAATAGTTTAGCAGCATAGAGAATATAGATGCAATACAATGTGATGTAGCCTCAGTGGGCAGGCTGAAAATCAGGCACTTGAAATCTCCTTGGAGAAAATAACTTTTCTTCTCAGGAACAATGGCACTGCTTGCAATCCCAGAGACTTGGGAGCCTGAGGCAGAAGGATCTTAAGTTCAAGATCAGCCTGGGCAACTTAGTGAGACCCTGTCTAACATTAAACAAATAAAAAAGAGATAGGGATGTGGATCAGGGATGGAGAACCTCTGGGTTTAATCCCAAGAACGAGAGAGAGAGAGAGAGAGAGAGAGAGAGAGAGAACTCTTGCCTTGTTCAAATATTGTTACACTTCCCATCACTTAGGTTTCATCTGTAAGGTGGCTTTTAAGAGAAAATGCACAGCCATTAATTTTAAGAGAAAATGGAGAGCCATTTTTTTTTCTTTTTAAGAAAAAAGTAGAATTTATTACATATTCTTAAGATAGTACTTAGAACAGAGGGTGGCAATTATGGTTTTTATATGATCCACATCTGCTCTAAAATGAATGCAAAGCTATAGATGGAGGGTTGGATGGTTATTTCCTTTGCAAAAAAAAAAAGGCTTTGCTCTTTTCTTAAATTAAAAAAAATGTTTAACATGGAAATGTTTCTGATCCTGTGAATTAGAAAAAGTGAGTTTTTACCCTCTATCACATTTTTTAAAGTTTCATCTTTATGCCTATATGTCTCAACTGACCAATTCATAAGTTAAAACATCTTCAAAATAAAATTACATGTTTTGTCACTGTTTGAATGTGCCCCCCAAATTTGTATGTTTTAATCACCAAGAGTCATGGTGGCTCACTCCTGAAATCCCAGCGGCTCCAGTGCCTGAGGCAGGAGGATTGAGAGTTCAAAGCCAGCCTCAGAAAAAGCAAGGCCCTAAGAAATTCAGTGAGACCCTGTCTCTAAATAAAATACAAAATAGGGCTGAGGATGAAGGAGGAGGAGGAGGAGGAGGAGGAGGAGGAAGAGAAGGAGGAATTTAATCACCAATGCAAAGGTGTCAAAAGGTAGGATTACTTCATGGGGGCTCTACCCTTCTGAATGGATTGATGTTATTATCATGGGAAGAGGTTCATTATGTGATTGTTGTAAAATTGTGTCCCCTGTTGTAAAATTGTTGTCTCCCTGTCACTCCCTTGTGCTTTCTTGGCTTTTTGCCTTCCACCATGGGATAATGCAGTAGGAAGGCCCTTGATGTGGGACCCTTGATCTTGGACTTCCCAGCTTCCAGAACTGTGAGAAATAAACCCCTGATCTTTATAAATTACAGAGTCTCAGGTTCTCTGTTATAGCTAAACGAAATAGACTGACAGTCACCTTCATAGTTTCTAGAATGCTGAATTAGGGTTTTTTTTTTATATTTTTAATTTTTAGTAGTAATTGGACACAGTATCTTTATTTTATTTGTTTTTTTATGTGGTGGTAAGGTTCAAACCCAGCACTTCACATGTGCTAGGCAAGCGCTCTACTGCTGAGCCACAACCCCAGCCCCACTAGAATGTTAAATTATTAACATTTGTTTTACAAAGCTATATGTCTAAAAATCACAGGTCTATTCACAGAAATCCACCAACACTTATTTTTTTTTTATTTCTAGACACTTTGCATTAACTCAGTTCAGAAGATAAAACTGCAAAATTCTCATGTTCTAGAAAATACAAATAGTGCACTGAGATTACTTCATTTTTACATGTATGTGACTTCTCTGGAATTAGTTTGACATTGCCTTACTTCTACTAAATAGACCTCCAAAATGACAAATGACATGTAATTTTTTAAAAATGTTCAGCACTGTTAGCTTAAATTTTTGCACCATTTCTAGGAAATCTGCTTTTTCATGCTTGATATGAATGTCCATGATCTATTTTTCAATGGCTACATAATTGTCAGTTGGTTAGTATCATCTCTATAGAGCTATGATTATATTTAAATATCTCTATAAATAGCCATGTAGTTCAAAGAAGTGTCATTCTTGGTGGTGGCATGTTCAACTGTTTATGTAGCATTTTAAAGATAGAAAATCTTTTTCTAATTCTCATTTATAAGATTTCTTAAATCTTTCTTAAAGAGATAATCTTTTCTTCTTTCACAAAGCAAACTCTTGGACTTAGTTTACATAACTTATATTTTTTTTAAAAAATCATAGTTAAAATTGATAATCCTTTCCAAGCATAATTTTCTTCTAATTTAACTCTTTTGCATTGTGTCTCCAAAAAGGAAATTGTCTCAATAAGTAATTTGGAAATGTACCAGGATCATATTGTTAGGTCATGAATTCTCTAAAATCATAATTATGTTTAGTCTGCTTTGTATCACTGGGACCACAACACAAGAACAATGTAGGGAAAGAAAAGCTTATTTTGGACTCACATTTTCAGAGGTTCTGTCCATGGTCAGTTGATTCCATTGTTCTGGATCTGAGATGAGGCAGAAGGTGTGGCAGAGGAAATTGCCCCAGCTCAGGCAGAGAGCAAAAGAATAGCTAAGGACAAATATAATTCCCAAGGACACACCCCTGTGACCTACTTCCTCCACCTGCACCCCAATTGCCTACAGTCACCACCCACAAATTCATTCAAATTATTAATCCACCCAACAGATAAATCCACTGATGAGGTTCCAGCTTCTCATCACTGCCTAACAGCCCCACCTCTGCACCTCCCTGTGTTGGGGACCATGCTTCCAAATCATGAGCTTTTCAGGGGATGTTTCTAGATCCAAGCTATAACATGAATTAAATCTAAAATAATATTAATTCTTGGTTATCTTCAAGTAAGTTAGAGGTGATTAACTTTCAGTGAGGACCTGGGATGCTCATTATCATCTGGGTAGAACATTAATTGGGTAGGTAGTCAGCGATTAGAATTTTTCTTACCATTCCCTTCTGAGGAATTCTGGAATCAGACTAGGAGCTTGGTCGACTTAGACATCAAGCCCAAGTCTCTGAGAAGACATAGTTGGCGGGGGGGGGGGGGGGGGGGGGCTGGGTCACTCATTATCAAAACTTGAAGTTTACATTATAAAGTATTTTTGATCTGGTCAGTGTTCACTATCGTTAACAGTAGTGTTAACTATAGTTAATAGTTGTCAAATGAATTAAATACTATTTCCAGATGATATAATCATGAAGCAGTAATACTAACACAAAGGCATGCAAGTCAACAACATTCCTAAGGAAAAACAGGATTACTTATTATGTTCCTCTCCCAAATTATACCTAAATATCTTCTCAGATAATTACAAGCTACTCGTAATTAAGCCTTATTTAAAACAATACAGTTTTATTTAATAATTTTTATATATTTTTAGCTTTCTATTTTGACATAATTATGGCTTTGTAAAAAAAATTAAAGTAAAAGGAGATCCATGTACTCTTAACTAAGATTCCTCCAGTGGGAATATATTATATAACTATAGCACAATATCAAAAGTAGAGAATCAACAGGGATGTAATCCATAAAGCTTATTCAGATTCCTTGTTTACATGTAAATTTTGTATGTGTGTATGTGCAGTTCTAAGAAGTTTTATCCTATAATACATTTTTAAACTATATTCTCTATTAACACATCATCAATTAACATAGTAGACTATTTCATGCTGTATTGCAAACACATTCTATTGCCAGCTATAATCCTAAAGTTGGAGGAAACTCCCAATTTTCTGCTAAAAATATACCCAGATTTTGTTTCATAATGAGCAGGGTTATAAATAAATTTTTGGAACTTTGTATGAGAAGAAAAAAATACACTGAATTCTTAATAGGCTAAATAAATTTAATAGGCTAATAATTTCCATTGATTCCACATTGATCTCATTCAAGTCTGGGAAATGTTAATTCACAAACAATAAAATTTATATGCAGCTTTTGGAAATTTGCACCACAATCATGCCTTTTAGAGTCTTAATGAAACCCAATATATATTGAAAAATTCATTCTACAACAATATTATCTTGGTGTAAAAAATCTGCTTTTATAACTGCAATTAACAATAACAACTGTTACCATGACTGAAAGTCTAAGTCCAGTCAGAGGACAATCTTGACTCATCCCTGAACCTGATTTAATGCCAGGCAATTAACATCAGCACAGTGGGATCAAAATAAAGCAGATTTTAGGAACAAATTCATCCCCTTGTAGGATATATCTGATTCAGAACAGCACTTCTTAAAATACCAAAATCTCTGTATGGAAAGCCTTTTGCACTCCCTTCATTTTACCATTAAATATGTAAAATGCAAAAAAAAAAAAAAACAATTACTGGAAAAACGATCACATGCTGAGATGTCACAGTGACATCAAATTGCTGCAAATGTTTCTAAATGGAGAATGAGGTGGTAGTTTGGACAACTTTCTCTGTAAAGAACTGGAGAGTACATAGCTTAGGCTTAGTGGGCCACATAGTTTCTCTTACAACTACAAATCCTGACATGGATTTCACAAGTTGTTTTAGACAAAATGTAAATGATTGGATGTGGCTGTGTCCCACAAAATTTTATTGTTAAAGGTCCGTGGACTGGTTCATCACCTTTAGTGTGCACACACCTGCTTTAAACGTTGGCCCTCATTACTACAATTATTTTGTTATGGTTTAGGTCTACTATGTGAACAGACAGTAATCTGTGGACCTCCCATAGAATGATGCTGATCTACAAGAGTTTTAGAAGCTCAGTCACTTATTAGGAAGATATTTTTAGGTCTCTAAGGAAAAGTGTCTCGTTTTCCAAAATTCCCTTAAAATGGAGCCAGATAGCTATAGTGCTGCCCTTAAAATGTCCACATTTTACACACAGACATGTCTGACTCTCCTGGAGTGGAAGGACACTCTCCTTATTTATTCCTTATTGGACATGTGTTATTCTAGCAAAGCTCTGGCCACCTCCATTCTTCCCACCTCCCCCACCCTCTTTCTCTGTCTTGCTGCTTATCTGTCTCTTCCGGTTTTCTCTTTTCCTCCAATAATCTAGATTTAAAACCTGCCCTAACAATGTGTCCCTGTCCAGTGTATATTTGCCTTCTCATGGGTTTGCGTATGTCACCTAGTAAACTAGGCCACCAAGATGTACCCAGAAGCCTTTATCCAGGTTATGTGAGAACTTGATTCTTAATCACATACTGAATTTTGTCTTTGCTTTTAATTTCTAACTGGAATAAACAGCTTTTCATTATATATAGGTACTGGGAGCCATAGAATATTTTTTTTGCTTTCTACTATTTTACATTTAACATATTTCCTCTAAAAATAAGTTTAAAAAAGTATAAGTAATCTATAGTGTGTGATGGTGGTAGTCAACTATTTTCCACTGTGATGTAGTAAAAGTGAAAAACAAATGGAACCGATCAGCCAGTTGCCCTGTCATGATGGATACCTCTAGGATTCCATCATCTGGTGAATTAAACAGTACCAGAATAGTGTTGGAAATCATGTATGCCAGCAATAACATGTTAGACTCACTAAACTAATGTACAATATGAACTTGGGTGTTATCTGAGTGTTTTTAAGTATATGAAATGGAAGGACATCGAGCTTAAAAATAACTTTAGAAAACAAAGAACTAAGGCTCCAACTTTTGAGAACTTAACATGGATTCTTCTTTCTCTTCTCTAGGAAGGAAACTCTGAAGTTAGATCAGCAGACTGTCAATGCATTGAGGTCTCCAGCAGGAACACCCATGTTCTGTAGTGTAATATGAGCACTCACCCCAGAAATGCAGCAGGATTGATGAATGAACTTCAGATCTGCTTGGGAATCAAAAAGCTATCTGACTGATTATCTCTTGCAGAAGTCTTATAGTATGATGGCTATAAACAGTCTAATTTCTAGAGACATCTCTCAAGAGAAAGAATCAAGCTCCTGCATCCTTGGAGGATAGTCTTTCATCTACTTCTGAAGAGTTATGGAAAATAAACTTCAAATGATATAGAAAATAGTTTGGTGGGGTTTTATACCATAATTTTAGGTGATTTCAGGGAGCAAATTCATCAGCCATACTATTATATGGATTACAAGAGTGAAATTGTACATACATTTATCTTTTAAGACTTGGTTCAACTATAGCTAGTATTTGAGTGATTTTAATGTTTATAAAATGTGGTCAGTTTATGTTACAATTTATTCCTATTCTCATTTTACCAGAAATGTTTCAGCCTTAGATGTAACTGAGGATAAAATAATACTTATCTACTAATAGTCCTCTCTGTAGACAATTTTTTAGGATTTTGAAGTTAATGGTAGATAGACCTCCATTTCACTGATCTCTGCCTATGGGAAGATAAATATAGTAATGCTATCAGGCAAATAAAATTACTAACATACCTCCTAAAACTGTACCAAAATGGCACTACACTGAAAGGAAATAGTTGTCAAATTAATTAAATACTATTTCCAGTTAATATAATCATGATAAGCATAAACTTCTATAAAAAATAAGCATATTTTCATAAAATAGCCATTTCCTTCCAGGCAATTAAAATTTCTTGATTCTAATAATATCCACTCAGCCATTATTTTGTCCAGGGTGTTATTGTAAATTAAATGTCTTCTCCTATGAAATAAGTAATTTCTTTTTACCTTTGAATATAATAAGTTGTATACAAAACTCTGAAAAACAGAAGAAATATACTCATAATGCTTTAGCAAGTTCTCAGTTTATGCCCACTTCTCTGAAAACAAATGTATATACATATAAATATTCAACTTATCATGTATAAGTTCTATATAGTATACTATAAAGAGCAAAAGAAATCTATTCTGTCTGGTGATTGGGGAGGTTATTAGGTCCTGGGTGCTTTACCTTCATTAACAGAATTGGTCAATGTCCTTATAAATTCATTCCTTCTGGTCTTTACAGTATTTTACATAAAATGTACAAAAATAAGATGAATATATAAATATATATGTGTGTGTGTGTGTACACACACACACACACACACACACACACATTCCCTGTAAAAAGAATGAACACAAACTGAGAAAGAATAACCTGAAGGTGACTCATAATTCTGACAGTGAATTTTGATTTTCTTTTTTTCTTCAAGTACATTGTGTAACTTTTTGTGAGTCTAAATTTATGCATGCTCACAGACCGTATGAGTTATAAACATAAAGTGAGGAGGTTTTATTACATGTACATAACAAATTTTACCTGCGGAAGGAATAATGAATATCTGAATGTTTGTGGTCCCCACTCTCCACCACATTCATACATTGAAGAACTAATCTCTGGAGTGATAGTAAAATGGAGTGGGGACTTTGGAGAAGTGATTAGGTCCTGAGGGCTCCACCTTTATAAATGGGATTAGTGTAATGCCCTTAAAAGAAATCCAAGGGAGCTCATCCACCCTCCCACCAGGTGAGGACTCAGTGAGATGTTCATCCATAAAGCAAGTGAGTCCTCACCAGACACTGACTCGGCTGGAATCTTTTTTTTTTTAGTTGCACTTTTTCCATATCTTTTATTGGTGCATTAGAGTTGTACATATATGTACTTTTATTGTTAGAAATTCATACATGCATAAAACATAACAATATAATTTAGTCAGTATCACACGTTCCCCATCCCTCTCCACCTCCCACCCCTTGGTCCCTTTCCTCTACTCATCTCCCTCTGCTTTCTATGAGATCTACCCCCATCTTTATTTTCCTTTTTCCTCTCTAGCTTCCACATAGGAGAGAAAACAGGTGAACCTTGACCTTCGTCGAAGTTTGGCTTATTTCATTAACATAATGATCTCAAGTTCCATCCATTTGACAGCAAATTACATAATTTTTCTTTATGACTGAGTACAACTCCATTGTATGTTTTGTATCACATTTTATTTATCCATTGATGGACACCTAGGCTGATTCCATAGCTTAGTTATTCTGAATTGTCTACTATAAACACAGGTATGCATGTATGGTTGTCACATGATGACTTTAATGTTCTAGGATAAATATATACATATGGTATAGCTATACATATATAATATGGTATGGCTGGGTCATATGGTGGTTCCATGCCTAGTCTTTTGAGGAGCCTCCATACTGATTTCCGTAGTGGTTGTGATTTACAATCCCACCAACAATGTAAAAGTGTTCCTTTTTCTCCACATCCTCTCCAGCATTTATTATTGTTTGTATTCTTGGTAACTGCCATTCTGACTAGAGTGAGATGGAATCTAAATGGAGTTTTGATTTTTGATCGAGTCTTGATCTTGGATTTCCCAACCTCCAGAACTATGGGAACTGTTTTTCATAATCTACCCAGTTAAGAGTATTACAGTACCCCAAATGGATGAAGATGGTTAGGAAAGCCATGTTTCTTGTTTCTGTTTATAGGAGCCTCAAAAGTAAGACATTCAACTGTCATTGATGGATGGATTAATTTTATTTGAAAGATAAGTCTTCTTGGGAGAATCAATTGTTAACACGTATTCATTGAGTAGTATGTGCCGGCACCAGACTAAACTCTCATAAATGTTATCACTCCAATTTTTCCCATAAGCCAATGAGTTAGGAACCATTTTCCATATATTGCAATTAAGAAAATTAAGATGGCCAGTGTCACACAACTAGTAAGGGTCAGTATATATATATATATATATATATATATATATATATCCTCTCCAGGGACAATGTCTCATAAGGCAAAATAAGATGAGGGCCTCAATTACAAAATTCCACTTAAAAAATAAGGCAAAATTATACAACCTCTCTAATTATATAACTACTGGCTAATCACAAATTAGAACATAAAGGCCAAGTGTCCTATAGCTGCTTTAATTCAAAATAAGGGGGGGAAAAAACAAAAAAAAATGTAATTCATCACAAAGGCGACTGACCTGAGGACTAAAGGAGACAGGTCAGGGCAAGTTTCTTCCTTCTTAAACTTGGTTTTCGGTATAATTTACCCTAATTCCATTTGAAGATATCTTTTTCAACATATTAAATAATGTATTGCTTCATTCAGTCAAGACTTTCTGTATTGATAATGAATTCACAAAGTATAGCTCTGTCAAATTATAAAACCTATACAGGGAAAATAAGTTAACTTAAAACGTTTTCCCTTGCCTACTCAGTTTCCCACCAAATAACTACCGTTTTAGATAGTATTTTCCTAGGGATATTTTATGCAAATACAAAACAGAGCTTTGAAAAATCAGCATAATGTGAAACCTATACAGTCTCCTTCTATTTACATATTGATAGAAGAGATAATAAATAAATAAATAAAAGTATTTTAAGTTAGTCCTGTTGCAGGAAACAGACTGATTGAGAAGCAGCACACAGCACTCAGAGAAAAGGAGAACTCCAAACTTTACACCAGTGCACCCAGAGGAGAACTCCAAATTCTGAGCCCTGAGCCACAGTTTCTCACATTTACAGGTTATTTGGTCTCATTGTCCATGTCCTGTCCCATCATTAAGGGTTGTTTTTTTTTTTTTTTTTTCTCTCTTTTAAAAAAAAATCCTAATCTACCTGATGGAAGGCCTTTTGGGGTTGGGGAGGAATTGCAGGGGAGTCTCTAACATAAAGCATATTTACAGAAACAAAAAAGAAGAAATGGCTCTTTATGCAGGTATCTGCCAAAGGTTTAGCCTTGAAAGCCTGCCCAGGGGTATTTACATTTCAAAAGGGAGTGGTCAAACTCCTAGAGATGGTTATTTGCAATCCAAAAGTTAGGGACCTACAGTTAATTAGGTCTCTCTAAGAAAGGCTAACAGAAGGGGAGGAGAAGGAACCTTTTCCCCAGGCCTTGGTTTCTCACCATAACATTCTTATAATTTCATTTTACAACCAGGTCTGGTTTTGCCATCACAGTCCTATAAACTGTATCTTGAGATGGTTTCACTTAATCTTTCCACATTTCTTGTCATCAGCCGTTGCATTTGGTCAAACCACCACAGTCTCCTATGTATATAATTTTAATTGCCTCTTTAAAATTAGCTAGATTAAAATAATTTAAATAGAATAAACTAAAATCCATTTAATGAATTTTGACTAAAGCACTGCCACAGTTAAGACCCAGAATATTTCCATAATGCTTTAAAAGACTCCTGGTGGCCCTCTGCAGATTTGCCTTCTATCCATCCATCTCTATCTATAGCAGCCACAGACCTACTTTTTGAGTCCATGGGGGTTGCCCCAGAGTTAGGATCTACTGACAAGGACTTGGACTCCTGGAGTGTGCTGGTCTGAATCCTGGGGGCACAGGGACTGGACTAAGGCTAGACAAAACGGGGGCCTTAGGTGCTGACCTAGAGACTGGGTGACGGGTGTCAATCTGGTATTTGGATCCATGAGTAACAGCCTGTGGTTTGTATTTAGTATGAATAGAATCATTCATTGTATATTCTCATATGTCTGGTTTCTTTCACTCCATGTTCACCTAGGTTATTGCATTTACCAGTAGTTTATTGCTTTATATCATTGATCAGTGATATATTTTATGGATATAATAAAATATTTTATGCATTCATCTGTTTTTGGAAGTTGACTTGTTAAGAACTTTGGGTATTTTGAATAAGCATGCTGTGATTATTCATGTGTAAATCTTTGTGAGATGTCTATTTTTATTGTTCTCTGTAAATGTTATCATTTCCAGAGAAAACACTCTGAATGCTGAATTTTATTAGAGTGTTTTTAAGTGTATTTACATGTATTTTAGAATGGCATGTGGCCTTTATTGGTGAGTGAGCCAGGTACACTTACAATGTGTACCCTATAATTTTTGGATGTCATGTAATAAAAGTATCAATTTGCAAGAAGTGCTTGATACTATTATTCAGATTCACTGTGTCTGTGCAGAATCCTTTATCTAATCGTTTCACCAAATATTAAGAGAGGTACAAAAATCTGAGACACTGAGCTGGGCATGGTGATGCACACCTGTAATTCCAGTAGCTCAGGAGGCTGAGACAGGAGGATTGCAAGTTCAAAGCCAGCCTCAGAAACTTACAGAGGTCCTAAGCAACTTAATAAGACCCTGACTCAAAATAAAAAAATAAAGCTTGCATGTTGGCGTATGCCTGTAATCCCAGTGACTCAGGAGGCTGAGAAAGGAGGATCACAAATTCGAAGCCAGCCTCTGCAACAGCAAGGCACTAAAGGACTGGGGATGTGGCTCAGTGGTTGAGTGCCATTGAGCTCAATCCCTGGTCCCCCCACCAAAATAAAATAAAATACAATAAAATAAATAAACAGTACTGGGAATATGGCTCAGTTATTATGCATCCCTAGGTTCAATTGTCCATACCAGGACATTATATCCATCTTTAATTCTCTTAATTGGGGTAGTATGTTTTTGAGGTTATTAGACACATATTTTTGTTGTCATGTATTCCTGATGAATTAGCCCTTTTATCTATATAAAATATTCCTTTTTTGCTTTTTTAAAAAACATTCTCAATACTTTTTAAATTTTTGAACAAAATTCTTGCATCATAAAATTCAGCATTTTAAGGTACATAATTCAGCAGATTTTAATATATTCACAGATTCATGCAAACATCAGGGTATCACTAAGTTGCTTAGGATCTTCTTAACTTTTGTGGAGGCTGTCCTCGAGTTTGCAATCTCCTGCTTCAGCCTCCCCAGCCACCAGGATTATAGGCATGGGCCACTGCACCCAGCTAATATTCTTTGTCTTAATGTTAATTTCATGTAACATTAAAATAACATTCTAGGGACTGGGATTTTTGGTTCAGTGGTAGAATGTTTGCCTAGCATGGGTGAGGCCCTGGGTTTGATTCTCAGCACCACATATAAATAAATGAACAAAATAAAGGTCCATCAACAACTAAAAATTTAGGGGAAAAATTAACATTCTATTCTTCTTAGATGTTTTTAAGTTAGACCTTTTCATTGCTTCCTTTCTATTTATCTGAGTCTATAATTAGAATGTGTCTGTGTAGACAATATGCAATTTGATCCTACTTCTACCTAGTCTAATAATTTCTACCTCTTAGTGAGGTGTTTAATCCATAAACATTTAATGTAATCTTAGATATGACTGGATTATGATCTATCACTTTATTTTTTACTATTTTGACATATCAGATGGTATTTTGCATAGCATATTGCACTTTGTTTCATGAACCTGGCACATTGTTACCATTTCTGTTTTGGTATGGAGGTTTTAGTCATTCTTTTAGCACTGTCTACTTTTCCTCGACTGGTGTTACCTAAATATGAGGTCTCACTTAGATGATGGGCATGTTTGAAATGCCCTAAAGTGAATGACAGGCTGAGGCTGAGTAGAATATCTCAAAATTAAGTAAAGTAGGATGTGGTGGTAGCAAAACAGAGACAAGAGGGTAATGGGAAGGGACCCAGAGGTAGGAAATAGAATAAGAAGAGACTGCAGGTACTGATGAAGAAGGCCGAACAAATTTAGGCTTGAAAGGTAATCGAGTATTAAATGATCTTGAATGTCTAACAGTCATAGAAACGCATTTGTAAGAATATATCACAAAATCGTGGCTGGTAAGTATTCATGGGAGGAAAAAGTATTCAGAAATAGAAGAATATCTAGAAAAATATTAATAAAATCTGAGATTGTGTGTACCTGTGTGTGGGGGGCGGGTGTAGTTTACTTGACTAAAGACAAATGTCATTTTGTAGTTGGTCTTTTAAAATTTTGAAATCATGTCCAGGAACTTTTTTTTTTCAAAGAAACACAATGTAATATTGGATTGAGCTTAGTAGTAATTATTAGTATTACAAAGTATTCGTGATTAATTTATTAGCAATTATTCTGTCCATTGTCAACATTTATATTTTGTCACACTAATAGATGTCTGTTCTGTTTTTCTCACAGCTCAAGTAGAGAATGTTCTGTTTGGGTGTGAGGTGCCCCTAAAAGTTCCTATGTTAATGTGGAATATTCAGGGGTGAGATGATAGAGTTGGGAGAGCTGGGACCACATCAGTCCATCCGAGTTCGAATAGAATAACTGATGGCAACTATAAGTAGGTGAGGCATGGCTGGAGGAGGTGGGCCAGTCACTGGGGGCTTCCAGGGAAGGATTCATCTTCCCTACGACCCCTTCCCCCTTCCCCCTTCTGCTTCCTGGCCTCCATGAAGGTAGCAGCTCTCCTCCACCAGGCCCTTCCACCATGATGTCCTCCCTCATCTCATGTCGAGTGCAATGGAGTCAGCCAATCATGGACTCAACCTCTGAAATCAGGAGCCAGGAATTAGTTTTTTCTTCTCTGAGTTGTTCTTGTCAAATATTTTGGTCACAGCAACAAAAAGCTAACACAGAAAAGGAAAAAGAGCTTTTGTTTTCCACCTAGTCCTGCAGGGCACGGTGGCACAGTTCTGTAATCCCAGTAACTCAGGAGGCTGAGGCAGGAGGATCACAAGTTCAAGGTCAGCCTCAGCAACTTAAGTGAGGACCTAAGCAACTTAGTGATATCCTGCCTTAAAAATTTAAAAAGGGGGCTGAGAATGTGGCTCAGTGGTTAAGAACCCCTGGGTTCAATCCCCTGAACCAAAAGAAAAGAAAAGAAAAGAAAAAAGAACCTAGTCTTCTCCCCCAAAAAGTTTGCTTCAATATGAAATAATCTTCTCCATAGAATGAAACAAAAAAAATATGAGTTTTTCCTTCTTCTTCCTAACTTCTGAACTTCAGTTCATTCAAGGAGAGAATGATTAAATGGAAGAGTGATTCCTGTGAACCAAAAAATGTGATTTACTATTTTTTTTAAGCAATATGAAAAGAAGTACATGGAAAAATTAATAGTGATTTTGATTTTACCTGAGAAACTAATTACTTGCTTATAATATAAAATAACAAAATTTAATTCAGCCAAGTTTTATTACCGCCCTGACAGTTGCAAAATCATCAGTGGATAAAGAATTTCTGGGATCACAACCCATTTCACTGATATTTAAGAACACTTGGCTGAGATTGGACAAAATTTGTTCTTTCTGCTTAGTTTACTGCATTCGTCTTTTGGGTTTTCTTTTTGTTTTCTACTTTTTACAGTTTGTTATGTTTTGACTTCTGGGGACCCTTGCTGGCAGGCCCGGGTGAGACTCTGGCCCTAGGGATAGGCTAACTTTAAGAACAGGGACCAACTTGCCTGCTAGCATTCCTTTCATATGCAAAAAAAAAATATTCAAAACCCATACTGCCAACTACCTCCTTTAACACGGGCACACCAAGCCAATATTCCCTTTATTCCCTCCTCATTAAATCACTCCAGAGCCAAATACTGAGGTCACCCTGATAGCCTGTAGCCCAAGAAAATATTTGAGCAATCCAATCCAAATCTCACTCAGTCTTGCCTACCCAGCCACAATCACTTCTCCCCACAGAAGCCACAGTGAAGACTCTGGGGTGATGTCTCCTTCACTCCTGTCCCCTCACCAACCTTGGCACCTCGGGGGCAGATCTGCCTGGTGTGCCTTGCCTCCTTCCCTTGGGAACTGTAAGTAATAAGCTTCTCTTTCAGAGGCTGTTGGAAACCTCCATTTCCGTCACGTTGCCATATCTGATTAAAACTCAGCTACATTTTACAGAAAGTATGAATTCCTCGATGTCTAGGTGTGGCATCTGCATTATGTCAGAGGGCAAAATGGAGAGGTTGCCCCTTGGACTCTTCTGCCTGACATCCTTGACAACCGTCCTGGGGCTAGACCATCTTGGGTGTTTATTTACAATAAAAATAGCAAGCAACAAATAAAAAAATGAAAGCCGCATTCACCCCAGTTTATGGAAATATATCTTAGAAAATGCCACATATGGTGGCATCAGTTTCCTGAATGGGGAGACCATTTCAGGGTCCGTTTTGATAGTTAAAATTTGAAGGACTGTCTGTAAAACATTTAAATCATAAAGTTCATGGCCATTTATCTTTGCCAAGAGCATAGATTGTGCCAATTAGACACAGTGTTGACTATTATCAAAATTTAATAAGCACAATTGATTGCTAGGAAATAATTTTTGCCAATTCACAAAACATCCCTGAAATCTGCTTTTTTTTTTTAGACGTTTCTAATCTATAATGAATCAATAAAAGTTAATTCTACTGTGTAATCAGAAGCCTTCAAGATGTTGTGGAAATAAAAGTAAAAAATCATACAAATAATCTCCATGCTATTAATTGTATTCCCCTCCAGGCTTTAGTTTAAGACCCTAAGGTAGTTAAGAAGTGGGTGTTTACGTGGGGACGCATGAAAAAGGAAGAATTGGATGGTCCAAGATCTTCCTAATACAGGAAAACAAACTACTCTCAAAATCTCAACAACCGTTTAAGGACATCACCTCTAGTTCCCTGCTGTTCCACATATGGTCTGGGGACTGGAAATGCAAAATGTCAGGTCCCATATTAGACCACTGAGTCTGAATCTGTCCACAAGCAAGTTTGAGAAGTGCTGCCTAACAACAGCCTTTTACATGACTCAGTAAGCACTTCCTAATTTCATTCCCTGGAGAATAAATATAACAAACTTAAATTCTCTATTCTTTGCCTTTTCTGGGTCCCTCCAACCCCCACCCTCACCCTACCCACCCGCCCCCCCACACACACACACAAGCTTTGGCTGATGAGAGACAAATGAAATGTCAAGTTTTTTCTATATGCTAGTGTGCTAGTGTCTGGACAGATAAATTTTATAGCCACCAAGGGGATTTAGACTAAAAGTTCATTCATGTGACTTTTTTTCCAGTAAAAGTGGTTTGCTTTTATACAAAACCACTATGTTGATATGTAGAAACAATCAAAATTGGGAAACAATCAAAATTGGGAAACAGAGGAACTGAAGTGAAATCCACGGCATCCTAAAATATGCCCATTGCTATGTGTAATCTTTCTGTGTCTTAATAGTTTTTGGAAAAACATATACATAAATATATATAAATATATATATATATATATATATATAAAATATATATATATAATATATATGTATAAACATATACATATACATAAAAATTTTTAATTGATTTTTCATTGGGTAATAAATAAAACTACACAAGGCAGGGAAGGTAGCTCCTTTGGAAACACTTGTTTAGCATGTGCAAGGTCCTGGGTTCAATCCAAAGGATGGGAGGGCTGGGGGGCGGGGAGGAAGTGGGGAGAGAGGGCAGGAAGGAGGGGAAGTAGGAGAGAAAATCAGAAAAGTCTCCAGAATGGAGAAGATTGAAGCAAACAAACATGATCAAAAAAGACAATCCCAGAGCAAAGAAAAATTTCTTAATTTCTATAGTGAACAAAAAGATATTTAATGCTGAGAACATGTTCCAGTTTTTAGATCCTGGGGATGGCATTCTAATTTATACCACTCTATCCGCCCAGCCACTGTCTATTTTAAGTAGTTTGCTAAAGGGAGGATCCTGAAAGATTTTGAGTGATAGTTGCTCTTTCTTTACTGTTTGAATATAGGCAAGATTCCATTTCTAGGAAAATTGCTACGTACCATCCAACAAGCTACAAGCCACCGTGATATCATTTTAATGATGCTTGAATGCTAAGAAAAAGATGATTTTAAATTACCCTTTACATTTCTGTTGTTCTTCATGCCTTTGTATAAATTTTTATTTCCATCTGGTATCATTTTCTTCTTCTGAAAGATTTTTCTGATAGTTCTTGAAGCATGAGTCTGTTGGTGAATTTTGAATTTTATATGTTCAAAAAAGTCTTTTACCTCCTTTTTTGATCTGGGCAATAAATTCTAACTTGACAGCTTGACATTTTATTGTGTTTTTTTTCTTTCAGTGCTTTAGATATTGTTACATTAAGATTTGCTGGTATCTTTAACTTTGTTCTTTTGTACATAATGTATTTTTCCTGGCTGCTTTTTCTTCAAATTTCTTGTGCTTAGGGAAGGTGGAACATCTTAGATCTAAGGTTTGATAGTTTCCGTAAGTTTTGGTCCTTGTTCAAATAATTTGCCTTTGCTTGTCCCATCTGGAATTCCAATGAGCAAAGATTTTGTTTAGCTAATAGCCCTCTAGCTAATAGATGCTCTGTTTTTTTCTGTGTGGTTACTAGTTTTATTTTGTTTTTGTTTTTCTCTATTTGTTTTTGTACACAGTACAAAGTGCTGCCTTCAATTCTAACCTTTTCTTCTCAAGGTCTAATCTACTTATAATTCCACCCAGCATACTTTACATTTCAGACACTGTAATTTCCCATGTACAGAATTTCTGTTTGAACTCTCTAATATCTTCCGTGTCTATCTGTAATTTGTGTTTAATCTAGCTTCTTGGAAAATATAACAACTATTTTAATCTTTGCTCTATTGATTTTATTATCTAGATCATTTCTGGATCAATTTTGGCTAATTTTCTCTTTATGGGTGGTATTCTCCTGTTTCTCTGTGTAGTTGGTAATCTTTATTTGAGTGCCAGATATTGCAAAATCTACCTTGTTGAGTGCTTGACATTTTTGTAGTCATAAAAATATTCTATGTCTTTGTCCTGGAAGTTGATAAGTTTCTTGGAACTATTGCTTAATCCTTCTGTACTGCTTTAAAAAAAAAATCTGTAAAACAGAACTAGAGCAGGAGTTAATCTAGGATGAATCTCTCCACTACTGAGTCCTCACTATTTTAGTTCTCTTATTTTTTGAGGTTGCTCAATCTGGCCTATGTGAATTTTGGGTACTATTTCATTAATTCTTTGGCATGGCTCTGTCCATTCACACACATGTGCAGGTAAGTTCTGGTCCAAATACTCAAGAGGGGCCCTGTCTCTGTGGTTATCTCTATGTTCAGCTCCCTGGGCCTCTGGATCAATGTCTCGAATCACAGATGGTCTGGATCCGCTTCGTTCCCTTTTCTTGAATTGCAGTCTGGAATCCAGGCAGAAACCTGGGGCGATTGCAGATTGCAGAGATTGACTATTTGTTTATCAACTTTTAGAGATGGCTGCTTTCCATTGCCTAAGGTCCAGTATCATGAGAATTACGATGTTATATATTTTGTCTGAAAGGAAGAGAGAAAGAGAAAAAGAGAGAGAAAGAAAGAAAGACAAATCTGGTCCTTGTTTATCTATCTTACGCCAAAGCAGAAGTTCTTAGACCATAGTTCTAAATCAGTTTTCTTTATTCCTTGTCAGTGTCCTTGAGGTTTTTAGGAACAGAACATCTGCATTTTATATCGCCAGTTCTGAGAAGTCACTAAGTTGATATATCATTAAAGGGATTTTTTTAATAGAAGGAGAAACAGCTTTGTGGATATTTTTGGACCCTTCTACAAATTATAAGGGGTTTTATCCTTTTTTTCTCCTACCTTAAATGTACTGTTTTTCCTCTCATATGCTCTCTCCTGAACATTTTAAAATCACCTTCAGGGAGAAAACTAATGTTTCTTTTATTGAGTCTCCTGATCTGTCATTCTCTCTTTGTCTTATTATATGTATTTACATGTTTTCAACATGTCTCAAAATATGAATAAAGAGAGAGAGAGAGAGAGAAAGAGAGAGAGAGAGAGAGAAAGAGAGAGAGAGAGAGAGAGAGAGAGAGAGAGAGAGAATATGACTGAAGTATACCCCTTCACAATAGGAAAAGGTAAGTCAAGAAACTGCATCAGAGCTACAAACACATGACTAATTTCTCCCTTTCTGAAAGTGTCCTTTACCATCCTGAAAAATTTCTCTGAAATCAAAATGCATAAGTAAATAAAATTTTAGTTAGTTAGCTAGTTAGTTATAGCACATTCAGTGCAAAGGCACACTCTCAAATTGAATGTCCTACCATCTGACATTCTGCATGTTTTGTTTTGTTTTGTTTTGTTTTGTTTTGTTTTTTCTTTCAAACCTTTAGTCATATCCTGCTGGGTAATTATAAAAATCTTTCTCTCTGATATCAAGGACAGCTTTTAGGATCTTCATTAATATTGATGCTGTTTTGGGACAAAGTTTTATATATATAATCAAAGAAATTAAACCCATCTACTTTAAACCCAAATTACCTAATGAACCAGAAGAGAAGAAGAATGTAAACTGCATTGGCAAATTTAATCATGCTGTACCTGGAAGTGCCCAACAAGCCCTGGAGGAAAAGAAAAAGATAAATGTAGTATACTATTTTGATGAACATTCCTGGAGTTTGGCTACTGGAGTTCAAACCTTGGTAAGATTGGGGGTTAATAGCCCATGGTTTTTTTGTTTTTGTTTTTTTTTTAAAGGCACAATTATGTGGTTAAATTCTTATTTAATATTTTCCTGGGTATTAACTTTCCCAATTCCATTCAAAATGCCTTAAACTTTTCTTAGAATAAGAAACAATCTAAAATGGCGTATTAAATAACTAAAATTTTCTAGACAATGTAAGATTTTTATCAAAAACTCTTTTATAAAAAACGTTTTATATATATTTTTGCTAACCATTTCGAAATTGTTTATGGGAATAATTTAAAAAAACATATAAGTGCATCAATATATCAGCAATTTTATGAACTACCAGATGAGGCATCAATGACCTTCAAATTAAAACACTACTCGCCAAATGCATTCCTTTACTAAATAGCATTTTCCTTGAAAATTAAAACTTTTGGTTTTGATAGCTCACTTGCCTTCATTTAACACATTAATTTATTTACTAGGTATAACAAAATAAAAAATAATTTAAAGCTGGGTGCAGTGAAGCACACCTATAATCCTAGTGATTTGAGAGGCTAAAACAGGAGGATCACAAATTTGAGGCTAGACTCAGTAATTTAGCATGATCCTCAGCAACTTAGCAAGACGCTGTCTCAAAAGAAAAAAATGAAAGAAGCTTAAGTGGTAAAGTACCCCTGGGTTCAATCTCCAGTACCAAAAATAATAGCAATAATAATATTAATTTGAGACTGTTCAAATAACAAACTGTCTCGGGGTTACATATTATTGGAAAGCTTCTCTCTTGATTAAATCATACCTGATTGTTAGATTGCACATCAGTGCAGCTGAATGGGTCAGATTGTAAAGATTAGGCAGGTTTATTAAAAATGCAATCTTTGAAAAGTAGTCTCACTTAAAATGGTCACTTAGAAAAGAGACATATTTTACAGAAGCTTTTAAATATCAATAATTTAATAATTTAAATATCAATAGTTCAAACAAGTTTCTGGCAAGTAACTGCGAGGATATATTTTGTATTAAGATCTTCTGTTTTTCTTAACAGAGCAGACCATACCCCCTGACAGTGTACATACCTGTCCATAGGTGCAAACTCACATTTGCCTCTCATGCGTCTCTCTCTAATCCAGTCACACTAGCACCCTGGTTGTTAGTCAGGCTTTTCAAGACACACTTCTGCCTGTCTTTAAATGATGGGCTTCTCACCCTTTCCTCAAACGACCTCATGGCTCCTTCCCTCTGGTTTATTAGGGTCTCTACTCAAATGTCATCCTTCTATTACACCTTCCTTCATAACCTACTCAACAAGCACTCCTCCCAGCTCCCAGCTCCTCTCAAGTCCTTACCCTGATTTATTTTTCTTCACAGAATTCACCATAAAACATGATCCATATTCATTTATCTATTCATTTAGTATCTGTTTCCTCTCACTGGAATGTACACTTCGGTAGAACAAGGATTATTTTATTCGATGTGGAAACCTCAAGTTCTAGCATAGTCCCTGGCTCTTGTAAGACAATTATTCCATGTGCATTAAATGCATGCAAAAATGAATGTGTGAATAAATATTAAAACAAATAACTGTTACCCATTATGTGCCAGATCTTAAACTGAGAGTAGGTGTACAGAAACTGATTGCCAAAAGCCAGGGAGCTGGGCATGTACTTAACCCATTCAAACATGCATTTAATGGCAAGGTTTGAAATATGGATTAATTATGGTTAATATCAATACCTGAGAATTGTTATAACAATGTTCAGTTTGGGGAGAAATCTTTGGACTTTGGTACTTCCTTTATCCTTGACTTGTTACCTGGCCCTGATGCCCCCAGCATGTCTCTTTCCCGTGACTATAGGTTCCAATCATTCTCTTTCCCACAAAAACTAACAACACTAAATATTTTATAGCATTTTCACATTAATAAATAGCTCCCACAAATAAAAGAAAAAAAACTTCAACTCAAGTGTGTTAAGTTTTGATTGTGGAATTGCAGGTCCAACTACGTGGCAAGAAAGTCTAATCAAAGGCCAGTGCTGCTATCCTTGCTAGCTCCACGTAACCAAGAGACACCTCCATAAGTGTGCTTTATGAGTAGTGGTAATGTTTCATAAACATCAACACCTCCCTCAGAAATAGCATTTCAAGTTACTTCATCAATTAAACACTGTGTTAGTCTGATCAGCAGACAGCAAGATCTCATGTCTAAGAAGTAGGCACCAAGATGTGATTAAACAGGAAAAGATTGCGCTAATTGAAATGTCCACTGGAGAGAAACTGAAGCAGGGGCTGGCTGAGGCAGGAAAAGCAATCAAACTGACCCTAAAAGAGAGAGCTGAGGTTGGATAGAATGTTCCAGACTGTCTTCTAAGGGTTCACAGCATCTTTGAAGAATCATGGAGCCAAATTTGGCAGGAATCTGCCTTAAAATGTCAAACACGCTTATTGGCTAGACACATACTGTGGAGAACGGGCACAGGGCTGGGCTGCAAAACACAGAAGCCAGGGATTACTCTCATCCTGAGGTCTGTAGCTGAAAATGCATGAGGCATGTTCTTGGGGACACAAGGTTCTTCCTCCATCAAAGTATCCATTTGTATATCTCTGCTTTTGGGCTCCACTTTTCTTTAGACTAGGACCAAGTCTTGTTCATCTTTATATCTAGCCCAGGTTAGATCAAATGTTTTCTAAGGGAAAAGTTTATCATCACCAAGATACTGCCTCATCCCAGTTTCTCACTGTGTTCCAAGGAGCATTATTATGAAAGCTTGCAAACACACACACACACCCACACATGCACACGCTTACACACACACACCCCACAGGAAGTGTAATGTGGCTGAGAGCACAGTTTTTAAATTCAGAAATAGAGGTTCCTCTTGGTGAGTAATTTTGATAAAGTTTCTTGAACCAAATGATCTTTCATCTCCATCTTTGAAACAGGGTCAATAGTGGTTCTTTAATAAAATGCTAGCTGTAGACTGAGAAGTCAATCATTGGCACAGCAACAACAGAATATACCAAGTCTCCTTATCTAGCTTCACATCATACAGAAGTGAAACATGCACTGAGGAAATGGAGGCAGCTTAATGAGGAGCATGCATTGGCCAAGCAGAGAGGTCATTAGGAAAATCACACTGATGCTGAATTGAAGTGAGTACTAGTTGAATTTTTCATGTGTAGACTCTTAACTGGAGATTTTATTTTAAATATCATGAACTCCTCATACACTAGTCAGCTAAAGTTTGTATGAATTCAAGTCCCATCTTTGATTCAGAAGATGAAGCCACCATATCCACGTGCCATTTTTTCTGCTGTGTCTTGTAGGAACCTGACCCCTTTCTCTCTGATCACTTTTAGAGCCTCGGATCCCTCTCTACTACCTTTAGAGCTGACTTGAATTCAGTATTGTTCTGCTTTGAGATCTGGTTGCTTTTCAAATTTAAAAACCCTGACATAGAAGCACAAACTAGCTGAAATCTTTTCTTTAATGATGTTAACCTAAAATTTCAATATCGTTGCTCACCCACCAAGCACCATTTCATAGGCACATTGAATATTAACTGTAACTCTGTAGAGTAAATCTTAATACCGTATCTTTATTATTTATTTACTGGCAATCATTAATGGTCTGCTGACTTCATTCAACTGTATAGTTTCAAATAAAATGAATAAGCAATACAAAGAATGCAAGACTTTAAAAAGCACTAAAAATCTTCAAGGTTTTTTACAACCGTATTTTAAAATATTGTTTTAATATAATTAAATTCCTTTTCTAAATGAATTCCAATTGTTGCTATAATTATTATGTGGCCTTTATTAACACAGTGTTACAAAAAATACAGTGTTACATTCTGTTAATTAAGTAAATATTTGTTCTACAGATATCTTTTGGTTACTATCATAATAGAAAATGTAAAGAAAAGTAGGACTAGGGCCAGGACATTTGAAGATGAATAGAGTGAGCACAAATCACTAGGTAACTTAAATAGTCTTACCATGTGTAGCTATTTTAATTTTACAATGAGAAATTGATGGAACATTCTGAAATGCTCAAATTTTTCTTGTGAAATGATGCTTGGTCAATTTGGTGTTCTTCACAAGCTGTTAATTTGGTTTCAGCACATTAATTTGTTTCAGTCTAAGAATAGATTTAAAGAATTTTTGTACTACCAATATTTTTCATTTACTAGAAAATGTCATATCATCACTATATTAGAAGAGAGTGTCCCAAGTAAGAGCCAACCTCATTAATTTCCATATTTAATATCCAAGTGCAGTTGTAAAGGCTCAAAGTTGCCTGTTTTTAATTACAGTTATAGTTTTCCCTTAGAAAGGAAAAAACAAATCAATGAACAGCAAAACTGTATCCAAAAGTACACAATCTTATGTCCACCTATAACATAATGTGAACAAGAAGGTAAATAATTAGTATGATTTACTCAAGTGAAACAGTAGTAGATCAGAGATATTAGGGTTGAAATGCCCAAGTCAAAGAGTAGAAAAGGAAGGTAGAAAATAGAGAGACATCGTCAGATTCGGGGAATATATATCCACCGAAGATCAAAAAAGGAACATCAAGGAACAAGGGAACATGGACAAGAAACTGAGGATCATTTCAGAACAAAGAGCAAGAGTTAGTTAATCAATGAGGAGAAAAGAAAATAAACAGGGCTTTGAAGAGACAAATTTAGGTTGAAAGGAGGATAGGATGGGAGCTCCTTTTTCACTTCACGCTGAGGACCTGGCTTTCCTCTCTGTTTTCATCAAAGGAGTTTATCCAGTTTAATCAGCAACTCTGAACTCATTTCAGATCATAAAGAAGTTATGCCGCTGTTGGTGATGATTAATATTCTCAGATAAAATGGAAAAAAAATATAAGATGTCTCTAAGATTTTTTTATTGTGGGTTTGCTGAATTTCAAGGAATGACTAACATCAGCAAGGAACGAAAGCAAAATTTTAAGACTGGGACGATGCCGATGGAGACAGATATTTTCCACTATCAGAACAAACAACAGCCTCAACAATAATAAAATGTACTATTTTTAAGTGGGTATATTTTATTTTTCTCAGTTTGATGACACATTTACAAGTGATTAAATTCTAGTAGAACTGAAGGATAAATAAGAGGGGGAAAAAACTATTCCTCACAATACTGTTGTCCCAATCCCCCAGTTCCCTTCAAAGGCAATTAACAAAGGATTTGGTGCATCACTCGTTGCCTCTGTACTCTGTGTGTGAGTGAGAAGACCCATGCTCTCCTTTAGATAGATCTACACCTTTCCTTCCAAAGCTATTTCGATCAGAAGGATTTGGGTAAGATACTGCTACATCAAGATAACCTATGCCTAATAATGTTTCCCAGGTGCTTGCTAATCTCCAGTTTTTACTGTCTTCCTGTCCAGATAGATGGTTATATTTTTCCCTCCTTACCTATTTTTATTATCTCCTATTTATGCATGGCAATTTTCTGTCATGTTCTATAGGATATTATTTTCACGTAAGTACACAAAATGCTAAAGTTTTTAAATGCTTCACTTTTTGTTTGCCAACAGAAATGATACTGTAGAAAGAGGAGGTGGACGACCTGAGAGAGAACACTGCCCGTGAGAGGTCCTTGGGAGCGGAGAGGCCATGTGCATGGGGAGTGTTTGCAGAATGTTCTTGGATAGAGGAGGGGACACTTTCTCTGTAGGAATAGGTGGGAAATAGAGGAAATTAGGTACTGATTTTAATACTGAAAATCAAACATCCAAATTGCAAAAAAAAAAAAAAAAAAAAAACAAGGAAATGGTTGAAAAAAAGGAGAAAGGAGAAATCAGTGGAACAAAATGTCATAGAAGAATACTTTTGTATAATAATGAAAATGCTAAAAATATAAGGTATTAGAAGAGGAAGTTGTTGGTGGGTATCAGGACTTCTTAGTTATTTGGTTATTGGGACAATTTCTAATGAGCCCTAGGATGTGAAGGACGAGAGAGAGGTGGAGGTGGGACAAAGAGGAAAGGTCACTGGAGCTTAGGCCAAAAAAGAAAACCCGGGTGCTGGAAAATTTTGAAATAACCTAGAATTAAAACAGATGTTATAGAATTGGATGTTTAATCCAGGCATGTGCATACCTGAGAATGTGGTAGAGTTAACAGGAAGTCTGCACTTATTTTTAAATGTCAACATAAAGGAGAGTGACCTTGGCTTCAAAAATAAGTATATTTTGTTTTTAAATATAAGAAGAATGGGGAAATTATCTGAATAGGAAGACATTAATCCACAACCTGACTCCAAGATACATAAGAAATTTAAAAAATAGCTTCAGCTTTAAGAGAATACATGAAAATAGTCATTTTAGAGTCTTATTAAGGTCAGAAGGTATTCATCATCAGAAGTTTCACACAGTTTGCTCATAATGAAGAAAAAATTTTAAAAATGTAATAGAAAAAGGTTGTTGAGAGAGGTGAAGAGCAAGGGATTTTAAAGAAAAATTAATATCTAGAGAATAAAGTAGATCATTCATATAGCATTATTCTCACCATATCTTGGAGGTCGATGTGGGCCTATTTCTTAGATAATTGTGTGCAAATAAAATGATTTAATTTTCTGTATAAGAAACTTCAATATTTAAATCCAACCCATTACGGTATAAAATAATACTACAAATTACCTCCACTAAAGCTAAATTTATCATTCTACATAGAGGTCACAAACATTTAAATGTCTGTCATTAATATACCTCCAGCATCAAATTAGCTCATTCTATACTCATACAATATCCTTGCAGTGGATCTGGAAGGGCACCCAGAAGTGCATCCTACTTGCTAGATTTTTGTATCAATTGTTTCTTTAACTACTTGTAAGGAGTCAATGAAATCTTGTTTCAATGCTGTAGAAGGTTAAGCAGCTTACCCAAGTAAAGAAAAGAGCTAGGATTTTAATCCCAGAGTCTGACTTCACCCCTAACTAGCTATATGTCACTGATGTGGAACTCAACCTTAGAATTATTATGCTAAAACCAAAGAATGAAGCAAGTGTATTATTGAATTTCAGAGAAAATCTACCAGAATCAGTTATGCTGACCTATTACTAGTTCTTAAATCTGGAAGGTAGCTGATAGCCCTGGTCAAGCAGCTCCTCAATTATACCACCTTGTCACTCACTAGACATATGATGTTGCATTACTTTCTGAATCTTTCTGTGCTCCTTTTCTTATTTTTAAATAATAAAAAGGGTAAATTCGTTTGACCTTTAAGCTTCTGAGGATTACATTGCTTAATATATGCAAAGTGCTTAGGACAATACCTGATGCATAATAAATGGTTGTCTGTTAGCAATTATTACTGCATACTGCTTAGAATATTAATTTTAAGAATGTGAGAACAGGCCCAACATTTTCCATTCTTTGCAAAAAAAAAACAAATACACTGGACTTCATAGTCCAAAAAGAGTCTCTCCAATTGTGAAAAACTAACATTTTTCATTTAAGGTTTGACACAATTTAAAACATACACAAATGAAATCCTTAAAAATATAGCTCCTTTAATAGGAAGGGAGGGAAAGCACCAAAAAGAGTGATTTTCATACTTACAACCAAAAGCACTTTTGGTGGCAGAACAGTGTCATCTAGTGAGAGTTGTGGGAAAGAAAATTCCATGAGCCAAATTAAAATGGCTAAATAGTTCTATTTGCAGGATTCACACCCCAAAAACTGTTTAAACAAAAGCCATGTCCACGGAAGTGAAAGTAGACAGATTCCTCTAATTCATCACCATAAAAAAGACATAAAGGTTCAAATAGCCAAGCCATCCCTTACTTAGCTGCCTCTCAAAATTGTGAAAATTCCATGTTTTAAAGGCTTACTCCCTTTCATTCTAGAGGGTGCAGAGGTGGTATGTGGTATGATTGTTGTTTTGTCTTTGATTTCTTCTGAGAACGCAAATATTAATTCCAATGAAAATTCAGGGATGAATCAGCCCCTTAGTCTACATTCACTTGGTCCCGTGTTGATTGACACTATTTGAATGCAGGACTCTGTTGGAATGCCACAAAATAGATCTGATCATAGACAGCAGTGGCACCTATTTTGTAAAGAGTGGCAGGTTTTAATTTTCTGTGTAAGAATCTTCAGTAACTCTAATCAATTATGGTGTAAAGGAACACTACAAATTAACTCCACGAAGGCTAAATTTATTGTTACAGGTAGAAGTTCACAAGCATTTAAATGGCTTTTCACATCTAAACACACCCTTAGCAGCCACTAGTTAAACATGTATGCATTATAGAAATGGCTTTTGACTTTTGACAGTATTCTCTGAGATTCCTGCACCCCACCCTGTGAATGTCAACGTACTTTCCACAAAATACTTCGAAACGAAATGATGAAGCAGTGAATTCTGATAATCTTTGCAACTTTATATGGTAGAAGTTTCCCATTGTGCTTAGAAATCTACAGAGAAAGGAAACTGCTAATAACTGAACAGGCAAATGGCAGCCAGTAGATGGTACTTGCAGGAAAGAGCCCACACCTTCCTTATTTTGCCAAAAGCGTATCTCTTTCCCTTTGCTAATGATGAGTTGGCATCCTTTTTGTGTCAGATTTCAGAGAGGATTCCACAGGGAACACATTCCTTTGAGATATTAGCATTTTTTCATTTGTATCAAGTGACTCAGATCACAATATGAGCTCTCTTTTTAATCTAGACTAGGATCCCAAACACCCATTAAATAGCAGGCATTATTGCAACTAAATAAAATGAACCAAAATGTTTAAAAATCTCAAAATAAGTGAGAACTATCACCAAAGCTTGAGATGCTACATCAATTAATGAATAATTCAATTGAGCTAATTAATGAAGTCACTGGATGGCATTCTACTTACACTTAATGCAGCCTGGTTTTAAATGAGTTTAAAACTCATTTATTAAGATTTATTGACCTTCTTAACTTGGATCTTTAGCTAAAACTGAATGTAGTAAATTTCAGTTCTTAGTTGGAAACCCACTAATTTGGTTGCAATTTTTTAATGACACTTGAATACATTATTTTTCAATTTAGAATTAATTAGTGGGTTTTTTTTATTCTTGAACACTTGTATATAATTTACAATTCCAATGCAATTAAATTCCTTCCCAACACTGACATTTTCTCATTTGCTGTAACAATAATTTAATTTCTTACAGCATTGATTTTTAAAAAATAAACCCCACAGGGCCAGTATTACACTAAAAGGCCCTGGGTTCAACCCCCAGCACCACACACACACACAAAGTGAGAGAGACATCCTAGGACTCTTCTCTCACCTTCAACCATGTGAGGATACAGCTAGATGCTACCCACATCTGCCCCTTCTAAAAAAAATTATTGGTACCCAGACACAATCATTTATTTACGGGTTGTCTAGGGCTACTTGGGTCCTACAATGGCAGAATTG